>NW_010332296.1:0-20480 GCF_000700745.2 Antrostomus carolinensis
ATAATAATGGTTTAGAATCCATTTATTACAGGGTTTTCCCTCCCATCGACTAAAATGTTCCATTATCGATATCAAATTAAACTCTCCAGCTATGATCTGCAAAGATTTCTTGATATCACCGCCGGTAATAACCTCAATGCACAGCTAAAAATGTACATTAACACCATCTGCTGCCTCCTCTATAAGTACTCAGCCCGTGCATAAGCTCGAGAGCATGGGATTCACACCATCAGTGGAACTGCTCATGGATCACATCGATGTATTTGTAAAACTAAACAGCAGAAATCAAAATTGTTAATAAATTTAATTCAGACTCCGCGATCGCGGTGCTGCAGAGGTGTGTGGATGTGCAGGTTTGGCTAAGGCTTCACTGTTCTCATGTAAAGTATGGAACTGTACAAGCTAGAGATGTTTCTTTCCAAATGTATGCATGTAAAAGATGTATTTATACAAGCTCATCAGACAATCGTCATATGGGATGGGATAGGTTGTAATTATAAGAGCAGTTTCAGTGTTCCACCCAACTGATAATTTATGTCACGCTCAGAACCTATCTTGTAAAATTCTAATAAAGAATAGAGAGATTTTCCTCTCCTCTTGATCACTGTAAGTCTAATTTAACTGGTTAAAAAAAGTTAAAGATCATGAGATTTGGATAAAGACAACAACGACTTCTACCTCAGTCATTTGTAGCACGACTAATTAACAAAGTCTATAACAAAGACTAATAACAAAGGCTATCAACTTCTTGAGCTGGGCCCTGATCTTTCAGTTACAAGAGTTCATAACTACTGTAGCTTCCCAAAACAGTGAAATAACTCCTCAACTTAGGTCTAAGCACGAATAAAGGTGTTTATGGATCCAGAGCCTAAAGATGAATGATGAATGGAGGGCGTTATTGTTTGATTAATTATCAAACAGTGTGCTTTATAATACAGAAAAGTACTTATAATTAAAGCTAAGAACATCAGTGGAAGAAAAAAAGTGAGTCAAGTGTTAAACACTTTCTGAACAGAACCTGAGTTTCTCTTGTGGGGTAGAAGCCAGATAGCAAAAAAAAAAATCTGTAAGTGATTTATTTCAAGCTGAATTCTTCGAGTACTCCACAACGAGAGTCTAACGTAACATCCCTTGCTGAATTCAGGCTCCAGCCACAGGGTAAGTCCAGCTACAGACAGAACAACACTCTCTGTGTCAAATATTCTGGTTTATATTACAAACTTTACTACCTTCATACATTGCTCCTTTGCTGTGGAGAAAGCTGTCAGAAAGTTGTCCCAGCTGTAGTTTGAAAAACAATCATCTGTAGGTCTGAGTGCCCATCAAATCCATAAAGGCTTTTGCTAGTATTTATTCTACCTACATCATAAAGCAAATATAGTGATGGGTGACCAAACAGAGCCACAGAACACCGACACCTACCTTTTAATAGCGACAGGTTTTACCATGGCGTATCAATTTAACGTTCACACATCACATGATGCTTTTCTTTAGACATTCCTGATGTATGTATGTCAAATTATGCAAAAGTACAATGGCTTAATGTGGCAAAATTACACTGATTAGCTAACTACTGTAACAAGCTAATATATTATCAACTTTTCAGTTTCTAAGGTTGACATCAAGTTACTCAAAATGCCTCTTGCTTTAAAAGTGCCAGCCAAACGGGTAAAGCACCTTTATTTCATAAATCTGTGATTATCTCCTTTCTTGCTCTATTTTGCTCTTTCAAACTGGTCCTTGCATTTTTTTTTTTTTTTTTTTGCCCTCCCTCTTTCATAACTTTTCTTTTTTCCCCTTTATATCTTCCCACTCAAGACCTAATTCTGCAGCTTGGGCCTCAGGCTGTCCTTTAGTAAACCTTTTTCCACTAATAAGATATTTTCCCACTGTGTCGTGAATACATCAGTATTCCAGCAGAGGGAGGAAAGTGGCAGCAGAAAGATCAGTTCATCACTTCAATGCACAAGACCGATTAGTCAGAGAGCAGGAACAGGGGCAGATGAAAAACCCATGTTACAAGGACTGGAGGTGGAGAGAATTTTCTTTTCCCACAAACTCACTATGCTGAATATATTTGGGTTCTTTTAAACACACAAGCTCAATTCTCTTAAATTGTTCCCATAGTGCTATACATGGATGGATTGATGTTTTTAGGGAAAAATAAAGAAAACCCTGAAATGCCATCATGTTAGAAGGAGATAAGAATTGAAAACACATACAAGCTGTAAACTTTGAACAGAGGTAACTGTTATGGATCCGAGACATCCAGGTCAGAATTATGGTCATCCAAAAATTCCCTATTAATCAGTGGAGAGCCATGGATACTTTTGGGATCAGTTTGGTCCCTCTTGGTCTAAAGTACTTTTTGAAAAAGCCCGTCTCTTCCCACTAACCACAGAAGCAGTCAAGGATGACCTTTTGCACATAGATTAGGCACCTTCATTAGGCACTTAGAATTAAACATCATGAATCTGCTCAGGAGTGGGCAGAACACTCAAGTGTGGAAAGCGCTGCCTAGAAGCCAATGTTGTTTTAAGAGAACAAAAATTGACCCAGAAATGCGACAATTCGAAGGGTTTAACTGAGGAAGCAAAACAGCCCAAGAAGTAGCGTTGGGACTGAGACGGCGTGTGAATAACCAGGGACTGCTTGTGTGTGAATGAGAACAGGTAGTCAGAGAACAGAGACAAAAAACATGGAGGAGTAAGTTAAGCTCAGAAAGTGGAGGAAAAACGTGAGGTGGGTAAACATCAGAAAACAGTGGATGATGTAGAGAAAACAGCAAAATAATGGGGTGAAGAAAGCATAAACAAACAAAAAATATAACACAGCTTGCAAAAGGAAAGAAAGAGTGAAGTCAAGAAGAGGAAACAAAACATACAAAAAAGGAAAACCCACAGTTTTAAAGCTCACTAAATAGATGTAACAACATATTAAACATGGCTGGTGATACTATGATTAAATGTATGCCTGCAAACAGCATGCAACTGCTTAAAACTGCAGAGGATGGCTATTTTGTGGCATGACACTGCAGGCATTTTTTCACCTGTATCGGCAGGTTTCATTCTTTTGCCAGGTGGTCCGGGAAAGCTGTTCAACCAGGGAACACCTACCTCAGCTGCTCAGTCAGAATCTGTAAGACAGCCTCTGTATAGGACTTGAGATATTATAATTCTTAACTGGAATGAAAAAGGAAGGATGGATCTGAAGAGAAACTCTTTTAAGAACAGAAGTAGAACAATGATACGGTTCACTGATGATTTTCCACAATGACAGTGAAAGGATGCAGGAACTGAAGTGCAAAGGGTGACACAGGGAGAACCTACGAGGGTGTCACTTTATCAGGACTCAGAAGAAAGAAAAATACTGTATTCACAAAAAAAAAAATCTGTCAAGGAAAAGAACTGAGGGGCATTACAGCATTAAAGGAAATCAGGTAGATGAATTCTAGCCAAAAGGTACAAAATGATCAAGAAGGGTTTAAAAAACTAAGGACACATATTATTAGTGCAGACTTGTTGGTAGATGAGATTCAAGATAAACTGACAACTCAAGTAGCTGATATGCTGAAGTGAAGTCCCGACCCTCCCGTCAGCTCCTGCTGACAGCAGTGGAACTGGGAGTACATTTTGTGCATTTTAAAATATGCCTCCATTATTTAGAAGAATATAATTGGGCAAGTAGGGAAGCAAGAGATAAAAAGTTCATATAAATCAGCACATCCAGATGATGAGAGAACTATCCAGCCATAACAAAACAGACCACTTAATTTAAGCCCCACTATAGAAAAATATTGATACATTGAGAAAAATGCATTATGGTAATCTATTGTTCATTCTCACCTCCAGTGAAATCAAACAACCTCTCCCTTTACAACTATACACAGGACCGTGATCCCACAGAATAATAATAATAATGAGCAGCACACAATAAAAAAATTATACAACAAACCATACCAGCCTGTTATCGTTTTCCCCCACAGATCCTGGAAACACATTGATGTGAATAATTTTATTTATAACACTTCAAAGGGGGACGTGAAGATGCTCAGAAGTGCTGGAGTACAGCTACTTAAATACTGGAATAGGAAATTATTGAGGATACCTACTCTAAACCACCTGTACCAGGAGAAAGAACAATATTGTTAAGATTAAAAGACTAACTTAAACTATCCTTTTCTGAGGAGACAGAATGGTGGAATGGAGGCTAATAAATGTAAGCAAATCTGCAAAGAATTCTGCATTAGGATGAAAACGCAATAGATGCTTCTATATGTTTATCCAAACATGACAATGACTATACTGAACATAGCAGAACATTTTTACACCAAATTATAAGCCAATGTCATTGCCACATGTTAATAAAATATACAGCATCTAGCAAAACATTGCAAACACTTCCTTCTTGACTTAACTATCAAATATGTCTTAAATGCAAGTCCAATTTCTGAAAGAATTGATGGCTTGGTGATCTAAAGCAGAGGAAGGAGCATAAGGAATACAGGAACACAGATCTTTGCCCTGCTTAGATGTCACTAAACACTGTCAATTCTTGAAGAGAACTTTGCAGAGAAAACACTGAATAGCGACAGTTTCCCAGTGTTAAAGGTAAATAGCTAAAACTACACAAAATACATCCAGTTAATGATTTGGAAATCAAACTAATCTTTATTAATTTTATGTAAGGTATTGAAATCACCTTTTGAATTTGGAAATGTTAAAACAATTTTGGCAACCTAACTATGCAGATGCATCATTTTAATCAGAGGAATCAGAAATGGGTATGATCTTTTAAATTCTCATTTATACACAAGGAATACGATATTACAATTTAGAATTATTAAAATACACAGCTAGTCAGGTCAACTGTAACAAAACATTAGTGCTGAATTTCCATTTGTTGAAATCAAAGCACTTAATGGGAACAGTTTGATATCAGCGATCTTCTGATGGAACCTAACCACCATGCAAGGTTTCATAACCCTGCCTGGTTTCTTGCCAGCTTGTCTACGTGGCTCCTTGGCAATTCATTGAGACAGAAGACTCTGGGTCCAAGCACAGCCCACAGGACTCAAGTTCCTTCAGAGCACACTGATGCCTACTATGATGTGAAGCTGCCTGAGTCCTCACACGCTCAGAAGTTTGACATGCTGACTAATATCAAATCAAGGATCTTGAGAATGCTGGCACCAGGACATTTAAATTTATGCCACTCTTCACACATTTGATTGCTGTTTGCTTATGTTACCTGCATTGGCCACACACTGAGCAAATTAGCAACAAAATATCATACAAACTGCACATGGACAGGTCTATGGGACTTGACAAGATGCAGACTAAGCAAGTTAGACTGAAAGGTCACGGATGTGGACCATGAGATTGGCGGCAAACTGGCTAAACTGCTGTGCTCAAAGGGTGGTAGTGGCTCAAAATCAAACTGGCAATGAGTCACAGAGTTCTTGCGGGTTGATACTGGGCTCAATCCTGTTCAATATCTTTTAGAATGATCTGGATGATGGGAGTAAATGCATCCTCACCAAGTTTGCAGACGATACAAAACTTGGAAGACAGGTAGACACACCTGAAGGAAGTGGCACTATATACAGAGACTGTGACAGGCTGGAAGACTGAGCCAGCTCAAGAAACATCAAAAAACTGGACAAGGTCCAGCAGAGGATCACCAAAGCAATCAGAAGGCTGGAAAGCATACTGAAGAAATGCGAAAAAACTGAGTTTGTTTGGCCTAAAGAAAAGAAGGCTCAGTTGGGATGTAATCACAGTCTTTCGATAAGTAAAAGATAATTACAGAGAAGATGGAGGTACTCTCTTCACAAGAAACAGTGACAGGGCAAGGAGCAACAGACACAAGTTGCTACAGAAGTTCTGTCTGATTACAAGAAAAAAATATTAACAGTAAGAACAATTAAATATTGGAACAGATTGCCCAGAGAAAGGGTGGACTTTCCTTTGCTGGAAAAATTTAACACTTGGCTTGACCAGGCCTCAGATAACCTGCTTTCAACAGAAGGTTGGACCAGATGACGTCCAGAGGATTCTTCCAATCTAGGCCTTTGTACGAGTATATGAAAATCTGATCGATGTTGTGGCCTTATTTAGTGACAAGGAGCAAGGAAGCAAATAAGAACAATGCCAGTTCCAGTTTGCAACCCCAGGCACTCTGTGTTCACTCCAGTATAGCCACTTCTCAGGCTGCAGGAAAATCCAGGGGAAGCATTTTGTTACAGAAACCTCAGATATCACAGTTTCCAATGCTACATATTGCAAGAGCCACACCATGACAAACATTCCTCGCTTTTCTTGAGCCCAGATTAACTGTGACACTTAAATAAATTCTGCAGTCCAGCTCCATGCTAAGTGTAACGGTCCTTTCCGCTGCCATCTATTTTAAGATACATTAAAAGATGATTTGCACAGCAAATACTAGCCAGGCTGTAACAGACTGGATTCTTCAAGCCTGTGCATAAGAAAAATGCAAACTTAGAGTGAAATCTTTTCTTTCGTGATCTCAAGTAAAAAAAATACAATAATAAAGAGCAGAGATAAATGTAATGGAAACAGAGAAAAGAACAGACATTATTTCAATGAACTAGCAGTACCTGATAAAATAGTCTGCACTAGAAGCTTTTTAGCACAATTTCAAACTATTATAATAATTTTCTCTCTTTCCTAATGTTCTGCCAGGAATTCTAGTCACAGAGAACCCCACTTTGAGTCGTTGCCTCAGTTTACTATTCTACTTTCTGAACTTGCAAGATAACAAGTATGGTGTACACCAGAGCCTAACAGCCTTCAAACGCTTCAAAACACCATGGAAATGTGGAAATAGGTAAAAATAATTATTCAGAAAAATAACTTTACTTCTTCTAAAATATAATAAATACATTAAAAATATGCCTGTCTGACACATCTTGTCCAAATTACTTCATCTAAGTAACTGAGATATATAATCCAACTTACTTCTATCTTTTTAAAGTTTGAAAGCTCCATGCACTGAACTCTCTTTAGGTTGATTGTAAGGCTGCTTTATTTCCCACTGAAACATATATTAAACACCTGCATTTAGGGAAAAAAAAAAAAGAAAAAAAGCAAGCAGCTCCCCACTGCATCTGGTAACACTTCAGATTTGCTTTGCAACCCTGCTAATATCCTGTTCTCCACGCTTCTCACACCTAAAGTATGTGAATATTATGCTTAAGGAAAATATTTGGGTAAGCATGTCACAGTACCTTGAAAGTATGGTGAATCGCTGAGTTGATTTATCAATTGATCTTCATCTGTTCAGATTTTGGAAGCTTTTTCTAACTTGTACCTGATTAATTCTGAAAGAAAACAAAACAAAAAAAAAAGAGTAGAGCAATAAGACATTTGAAACCTTATCTCCGTTTCATAACTACAAATGTATCCGTTTAAAAACTAATTCGAAGCATTTTATCAATTTTACAAATACAGTTTCTGCAATGGATTTAAAACTGAAAGGTAAGCAGGGAGCTGTTATGAACTCTTATGTTCAGAGCAGCTCTTTAAATGGCAGCCTGACATTACCAGAAAGGTATGCATTGGATGAAATCTCAATCTTCAGCCCAGTTACTGCACTTACATCGACTATTACTGACCAGATTTCCAAGCAGACGGTTGTGTCTGTATCACAAGCTGGTGACATGACAGTGCTGGGTTTTCTACACAGGATTTGTCTGGAATACAGCACGACTCCAACAACAGGGGCTCTCGCTACGCAGTCATTGACATTTTTACCACCATGTCATAGCACACGGATCGCTAAAAATGATCCCTCACGTAACAGTCATTAGTGACTATTACTGTACTGCTGATGAAGAATTTAACAAAAATTAGACAGATGTACAGATTGGGGCCTTTCCCACAAAAGGAACTTTTATTGTCTCAAGCTCAGGTTTTTAAAATCCTTTCATTCAATGCTTATACCAAATTTAAGCCCAGTTTGCTTTGATTTAGCATAAATCAATGCCTAATTGGTTAAAGATGAACTGAAGCCCCGTTAAAACGTTAAGAAAAAAATCAACCATTCATTTGCACAGGTTATATTAAAGATCAAATAATTGCTTTTTTTAAAGTGCTTTGAAATTAAACTGGTGATTTTTTTTCATCTATTAAAAAGTCATGAAGATAGATATAAATAAGCCAATACAGTTCTGGGACTGGATGACACTTCAGAGAAAACTATTTTTTTCCTCTCCAAGGATTAAAGTCCAGACAAGAGGAATGCAGTCCAAGAGGGCATCCAAGCTGTCCCACAGGCTGTGGGGCTCTGCCCCAGTGGAAGGTGCAGAACGAAACTTCTCCTGGCTTCCTCTGGGAAGCTGTCTGCAACCTGAGTTCATGTCTCTATAGTCTTCTTATGCACTGAGGATAAACCTCCCTTTTTTTTTTTTCCCTTTTCTTTTAAACTGCAGCTTAGCAGTTGACACTATCTTGACTGAGATCACCTACAGATACATTTCCTGTTTCTAAGCTTTATTCTGCTCAGTGACATATTTGATCCTAAAAAGCGCATCCAGACTTAATCATATTCTAGTTACTGCATAAAATCCAAAATTTTCTTGTCTTCAGTGGACAACACTTGAGAGCAAGTCCAGTATTATTTTCTCTCTCTCCTCTACAGTCACTGTTCTGCCTGATTGTTGGTAAGACTTATCGTTAACAAATTCATACACTAGTAGAAATCTCAGAAAAAATTGTATTTCCTTATTACACATACACATCTCATTGAATCCTACAGTGTAAAACCTTCTCTTTAACTCTTGCTGCTACTCACTGGGAAAGGCAATACAGTGTTTATCAAAAATCCTTTTTCTCCTTTGTTTGTTTAGAACAGGACACTCTGAAATCATATGGACCATCCCCTTCATTCAATGTTTAGCCTCAAAGTCCCAACCCCTTCAAGCATATGACCTCTCTGCTGTGGCAGTAACTCACTCCTTCATCTCTACCCCAATTTGTTTAGGGAATATGAGAGCTCTGCATGCAAATCACTCATGTTATTTGTTACATAAAAGGGGAGTTCCATTGCTTCATGCAAAAACAAAAACAAAAACTACCTCCAAAGACTTAGAGATCTAGAAATAGGGCAATAAATAAGTGGTAAGTACAAAAAACGGACCAGATGAGGGTGAAGGAAAGATCAGCAAAAATTTTATTCCTGTATATGACAGATCAGAACATAGTACGTCACCACCTGTGAATTTTGCTGTAGGGATTACATCTGGAGTTGAGTTTGAAGGAAGTTAAGAGAAGAAGTTTCAAAAGAGTAAAGTGACAGCTTAACGACCCTTTAAAGAGAACTCTTTTTCTGGATAATGGGTGGCAAAGAACAGGAATTATTCTTGTTGAGAATTTACAGCAGGTCAATTACAACCACAACTGTCAGCAAAGAGCAGTGCAAGGAAGCGATGGGATGATTGAGAACAAGCCAGGAGGAGCTCTCTCCCCAGAAGGGAAGCACTTTGGTACCCTGGAAAAGGGAGAGCCAGTTGAAAGATAGAAAGATGACAAAAATAGTCAAAGCAGCAATCCAAGAAAATGGAAAAAGTCTTACATTTTCAAACCAGTGAAGCAGACTTAGCATTATCTCACTCTCGATGCCTGACTATCAAAGAAACTTGAGAAGAACTATCAAAGAGCTGACTATCAAAAATACTTTGAGGACTTAATGATACGCACAACAGGAAACCACAGCCTGGCAGAGCAAAAGCTACATCCCAGTCAAAACTGTATCCACAGAGACGTATATAATAAAGGCACAGTTATGATGACTACTGTGCATTATCCATTTAAGGGAAACATAGTTACATGAATTTTGTAATTGCAAAGCAACTCATTAAAATCAAGGAAATATAAATGTATGTGACAAAGCACCCCTGACTTTTGAAAGTATCAAAACTAATGCCTCAGCTATCCAAACTCCTTTAACTTCTTTTTTTTCCCATCTGTTAGAAATAGGCACCAAAGAATGTGCCTAAACTTTGGAACATTCTTTCTCCTTTGTTATCTACTACATATCCAAATTTAAGATAAAACACCATGTCTGCATTTGGACACACTAGGTATAATCACCCCAATACTGGGCTTTGTTTAGACATTTTATAATTATGGGGATAACCTAATGCCCATTGGAAAGATGGGAGCAGGAGGCGTGTGTTGAAGGAACATGAGCTGGCCAGCAGCTCCTTACTAGGGGCTGCTAGTAAGAGTAAATCAGAGCAATTCTCAGTCTAATCTCATTTGTGCTGGAGACTGACTCAGGATGTGCCAACTACAGGATCTCGGGGGGTCAAAGACGGTATAAGATCCATAAGCTCTACCTACACATAATTGGCCCTTCTGTTCTCTTTGGGAGACACAATTCTTTACATCTTCATGGATTAAAAAGTAAATACCAGCTACATGCTTCAAACAGAGATTAGATATCAAACTTCTGTAAATACCAATTAAAAAACTGCAGCATCTCAAGACTTCATACAGTTCCTATGTATACCAATATCAAATATTTCTCAGAATTACCAATATATTTACTATGATTTGTGCCAACACAAATGCAACAGAATATTCACTGCAAAACATAATAATGACAAAAGTTATTCTGAAACTTTCAAACACGCATAGGTATCTTCCAAGATACTGAAAAGGGTTAAACTTAAAGAACTAATATCTTAGTCACTACATAACTAACATCTTAGTCCATGGAGAATCAACACCTTTCTGATAATTATAAATAAACTGATAAAAATTGTAAAATAATTACGTACAGGAAAGTGCACTTGAGGCTTCTTAACTTTGCTGTGATTTTCCTTTGTCTAATGGCAACAGGAAAAGATTTGCATTCATTATTTTTCTCAACAAATCATGTTACGACTAATTTTAATTTTATCTTCCAACAATTCCTCTTTCAACTTAGAAGTCTTCCTTAGCAGTAAGATTAACAAAGCCATAAGAAGCCTTTGCATATTGTACTTCAACTGTTTTAAGTACAGCCACACAATGCATAGAACAGAAAGGTTAAAAAAATACTTGGTTTCAGAAATAATGAAAGATATTCTATAAGCAAGTATCTTGTCTTATATTTCAAAACACCTGCACCTCACAGTATGATTTATACCACCATTTGAAAGTTCAATCCATAAAACATGTTATCTTACTGCAGCAAACTAAGATAAATAAGGACAGTTGAAATTATATTTATACATTTCTTTAAAAATGGTATTTATATACATCTCTAGAGAAGAAAGAGATATGTTCTGCATTTTATGCCACAAGAATATTTCATACCAATTGCAACTCGTATTACATCAGAAACACAAACAATAAAAGACTGGTAGCAAGCAATAAGACACTGGACAATAGGATTTTCCATTTTTAAAAACAAATAAAATCCTGATTGGCTCATTATAAAGGGTATATGAAGTAAAACAGGGAATACACAAATGTATAATATAAACATACTTCTCAAGACAGAAAGGCACAGCTAATCAAGACAATGCAGAGTACATGATTAACATGATTTACAAAATTTATTACTGAGCTTCTCTGTTAAAGGTAATATTATCCAAACTACACCGTCACGGTTATTGCAGATTAAAGATTTCAAATTAGCTCCTCGTGTATATCATTATTGTGAGTGGTTGCACTTTATCTGTCTAATTTTAAATTACTGCAGGCAGATGAAAGTCATCTTAAAATCTGACTCATAATTTAGGTACCATACTACTAACCTTAACAGAGACGCTGGTTCTTACACAGGTACAACACTATTCTCAATGTAAACAAAGGACACTGGCATGCACCCCAGGCTAAGGATGTCAGCATTTTTCAAACACCTTTCTGACTGTTCCATTTTATGGTGATGCAATATGACCTACATTTTCAATGGCCAAAGAGAGAGACAGAGAGATAGAAAGGGAGGAGGTAGAGAAAAGAAAGACAGACAGACCTTTGCTGTCCTTATCCTCCATTAACTACAGCTTTAACTGTCCCTCATGGGGATGGTAACGGACAAGAATATGAGCAGAATAACCTTATCGTAAATTCTGAATGAGAAACTGAAAGATAGGCTAGCATAAGAAATAGCAAGGTTTTTTTTTTTCCCTACAATCCTGTGAACAAGTACATAGCAATACCCTCAACAGGAAAGAACAGTAGAATCAATAATTTTATAATCAGTTACCAGCACAAAGCTGTCTGTAATACACATGCTCATTTTACCACCTTGTATTTCCCATCATCTTCCCACCACTTCACTTCTGTGTATTCCCTTTAGATCTCAAAACGAAACACAAAATAATCCACATCATTATCACCATTTTTACAGACAGAGAAATTGAGGAAGGAGGAGTGATTTGCCCACAGTTACCTACCAGGCCCAAGGCAGGGTTGGGAACAGAAAGCATCACTCTTCATTATCTCAGCACTGTGCAATCTATTAGGGACTGTGATACCTGTCATCCTAATATATAATCTTGACACAATACCAAAATTATCTCTATCTTGTCTCTCATGCACATGAACTTCACACAGCAAACTGCACTAGACTACTGCTAACTCTCAGAAAGCTTTCCCTCACAAACAATACACCATATTTCTCAGACTGGCTCTGGAAAGGCACTTAACTGTGAATTGTAAAACTTGGCATAAAATATCAGTGGTATTTTTCACTATAAACAGATAAAAATAAAGACCTAATTAAAGGTTTAGCTGATTTTTCATTCTTCTGCAACTAAGGCACCTTTCCTTTCAAAAATCAGCAGTTTTCCACAGTTAAACTAGTACATTAAGAAATTAAAAGCTTGTTGCTAGGATTGTATTAAGCAAAAATAAAGATCTTCTGATTTTCAGTTACTATTTTTGAGTGCAAAAAAATGTCCTGCAGAATATTTGCAAAACACTTAGAGGATCACAGCCCCTTTACTAACGGTGGTAGTTAATACAATGAGCCACATAACAGTAAATAATTTTCTTATTATTGAAACTGAAGGCCAAAACTTGATCTTAAAAATACCTCTGTAAATCCAGAATGACTCCAGTGTTTTCCAAAGAGTTTCTTGGGATTTGCACATACATAAACAAGACTATCATCTGGCTCCGCATTTGAAACCAGAGATCAATAAAATATATAGATTAATTCCTGGTTTTGAATGGTATTTATTAAAAAAATAGCTGTCTTATCAAGCAGTATTCATCTCATGAAGTGCAATCATCCCTACACAGCAAGTGCTGCGAAACCTCGTTCCTTCTCTGGAGTACTGCTGCCTTTTGTCACTGCGAGGTTACATCACAGTTTAGTAGTGACAAGTTAGGATGGCAAATGGCACCCATACGAAGAAAGGGAGAGAAAAAAAATTTAAAATCAAAGCTTATCTACTCTAAAAAGAAGAGACAGAGTGGAGAGTCAAGAGACAGATTGCTAACAGGTATGAAGGGAAGAATTACCTGTAAAATTATGGGACGGAGTTTAGAAATCAAGAGGAGAGGATGGACACTGCAAAGGGAGGATGGGGGGTAGGGGTGGGGGAAGACACAGTATCTGAAGCAAAAAGGACTGTTTCTCCAACAACACGTGTTCACGTGACTGTGAGGAAATCCTCATTTGTTAAGATGAGATTACAAACACACATTCCTCCACTCTTATTATCCTCGGTTGCACCTTCATCGAGTTATTTTACACTTTGAAACTGAATTCAGTGGGAAACTGGTATTCTCCCATTATAAATAAATTTATTTCTGTTAATCTAGGACAAAATTTTACTGATTTAAACGAAATCTATTAAATTCTGTCAGCATTACTAAAGCTCTCTTCTGTGACTGTTTCACTGCAACATTTTCTCAGTTTCTCTTATTTTTTGCCCCCCCCCCACTTTCTTTTTCTTTCTTCATAGTATCTCTGTTGTAGCTCATAGGGGAGAGAACCTGAGGTGACACTTTTATTGCTGTCCAACACCATAAAAATTCCAACTAGAGAAGCCAACCGGTGCAGAGACTTGCAGGGTCCAAGCCAAGCAGTGCAGAATGATCCTTCCCTTTGCCTACCAGTGACTGCCATCTAGAGTCAGAGCACACCGCCTCGCAGTGAGGTGACAAGGGGAAAAATGTCAGAGCAATGAGAGAAACGTTCATCCCATTCAAAAAAACCCCAAGAACTCACATCCTATAAAGTTACATGTAGCTTAACAATTAAATTATCTGGGATTCTCTTCTTAACGTGCCTTCTGCCTAATGAGTATTTGGCCCATGTCTCCCTGCTTGTCTCTGAAAACTGCAATTGCATCTTGTTATAAACACTTGAGTTCTACATGTGGGGAAAATACATATAAAATAGCAATATACTGCTTTTCAAGTAAATCCTGTGTTTCAGATTGTTTGCTAAAAAAACTATGCTAGGCCATGCTAAGAAACTGAATAGAAAATTTCTGAATGAAATTGACTGAAGATGCAGAAGTCACTTTTCAAAGACCACCTGTGTTAAAATGCTGACAAAGCGTTAACATTAATGACATCAGTGATACCAATGAGATTAAAAAGGTCTTTCTAGTGGCATGAAACTGAATTTTAAAACCTTAACATTTCCATTTTAAGAAATACATTCATAGTGAACCAAATACAAGTGATTTAAATGTCCACAAAAGCCCACCCAAGCCAACAACACTTCTTACATACTGTCAATTTGACACATATTTATATATTACATTAATTCATGGCTTTTTATTATACTCTATAAAAACCATATCTTTTTCTAACTACTACTACCTATGTAGCTATTAATATGACACTCAACTCAAACATTAATCAAACAACCACTAGATACTCTTTAACTGAATAAAAGGAAGGACTTTTTTTGTTATTATTTACTTGGAGAATATAATAATTTGCTTTTTAACATATGCCCAGTAGCAGTTACCTTCTCTGCAAACCATAAACAGCCATAGCTGTTTGTTTGTGTGTGCTAGCATACTCTTCAGCTATTAAAATAATTTATTAGCTATGGCTAATAAGGTCTTGTGAAGAAATGAGTTCTCCAGTTTCCTCACTCTTCCGCTCATGGTCAAGAAGACTGGTAATGAAGCATTATAAAAACACAAGGTTTCTTCTCACATTTATCATTGCAATAGATACACAATCACCGGGTCACACAGTACACCTCTTATGGCTAGTCCCACTAAGAAATTAATTTTTCCTAAGGGGATACATATTCACAGATGCAATAAAGGTAAGTGGGATCAGAAAGTCGCTGTGATTATGTCTGCCTATGTAAGAACCAAATGTCAAGTTGCAGTCTATTGAAATCAACAATTTCTACCTCGTGGATGCATGCAGCCAGCTGGAACCATTGCTCATTCAGACCCACACTCAGGCCACACTTCTTCCTCACAAGCCACTCCACGAATCCTCTTAGTTTTTCCAAGTATAATAACAATTCTGTAACTGGCCTGGATGAAACATTAGAGCAGAAAAGCGTATTACTTAAATGGGAGGATGACAGCTACTCACTGTAGCATTGTCCTGGAGGATGACATGCAAGAAACATCCCCCAAATAACCAAGCCCATTGAAAAACATAACCTTTACATGACAACTGCTATCGCCTTTCTTACAGATAGAACAAATTCCAGTTGAAAAAGAATAGCTGAACAGATCACAGAGGTGGAAAATAGGTCTCAGCGTGTATCAGTCCTGTACTCCAATCCTATTAAAATCTGTGCCATGTGCAGAGGTCTGTTAACCAAAGGAGGGACAGAAGGAACCTCCAAAGGTCAGACAGTCCCTCACTCCACCCCGGGGCATGATAACTAAACTGCCTGGTGGGGACAATACAGGTAATCAAAGCTGTTCTTAAAAACCCAGGGAGTGGAAGCTCCTGGTCCCCGCACACAATCATTCCAACCTTTCAATACTTCCAGTAGAAAACTGTGTTAGTCCATGCTGAATCTTCACTGCCGCAATGTGATCTCCTTCTTTCCCCACCTGCCATAAGCCCCCACTTTGCAATGCTCTTCAACAGATCTGTCTCCTCACTCTCGGTCCTCTCTTGCTTCAGGAATTGCTTTCTTTTGCCATTTCTTTATGCATCAAGTGTTTCAGATCTTTAAGCAATTTCACTTGCATCTCCACACTTCCTCTTTCCTAACTTCACTGAATACAGACCCTGTTGTCCTGCCTGTGTGCAGTTAATTAATACTTTATTTCAAAACTAAAGGAGACCAAGCAGTCTGATTTTCAGAAACTCAGGTTCCTTAACAATGTTTGTATTTTTTTATCTAACAAAGTTTAGGAAGCTCAGCTGGAACACAGTAGGCACTCCTTCCATATGTAGTGTTTTGTACTTAGAAATAAACCAAGCAAAAGTATACATGACATTCCTGTCACTTTAAAAATTCAAGCCATGTTCCTGAGATAATAAAATGTCATTATTATGGTGCAAGCACAAATATAAAAATGAGGTTGGTCCCACTGCCCTGCAGCAAAGCTATGCACTTTCCTGTTGGTATCAGAGATGGTGCACAAAGAGGAGCTGGTGAAGCACTAAAAACACAGAAAAATACTTGTCAAATGGCAAGAAAAATAAAAAGTCAAAAATTAATCTGAAAGCTTCAAAGCAAATCTTTGCAAAATATGACCACATACAAGTGAGTTTTTTCTTTTATATATCCTCCAATACTATATTTATGTGCATAAACTCTCAATAGTTACATTTTCTATTTTGGAAGTATTTGTATTTCTAAAGCAAATTTTACTCTTAAGCTTTAAAGTCTCTGATAACAACAGACAACTATATCACAGTCTCAACACTCCTCTTCATGAAGACATTCTCCTGGGAAGATCTGTGATGTGACATCAGATGATTTTCAGCAAAAGAGATCATGGAATTTCCAAATGATTCTTTCCTCCTTTCTCAACAAAAAGGATAAGGGAGCCTAGCAAAGTCTGGGCCCTGCTGACAACTGGATTAGCAGAAATCATTCTTCTTTAACTACAGTGACACACAGTTAAGGTTTTGTTTTCCTATTTCTATAGCTTCATCAAAAGAAATTCACATTTTTGTGTGAATTACTGTAATGCTTTTCTCAACCACAACAAACAGCCCTGTACCTTACCCATACCTACTAGAAGCCACCTCGTGCTAGGACGACCCGTTACTGACTTCTCCTCAAGCAATGACAGTATTGCAGCTGCTTAAAAGACACCACCTGCACAGGAGCCAACAGAGAACAACTGCTTATTTAAAGAGGACTGTCCTTGCCAAATAACTTCAAGAGGCCTCTTTGAGGGAATAGCACATTCTCAGAGCATCCATCTCCACAAAAGAGCGACAAGGAGAACCACCA
This sequence comes from Antrostomus carolinensis, assembly GCF_000700745.2. NCBI lineage: Eukaryota > Metazoa > Chordata > Aves > Caprimulgiformes > Caprimulgidae > Antrostomus > Antrostomus carolinensis. Next base: position 17,371 of record NW_010332296.1, read on the forward strand.
TCAGAAAAAAAAAAGATACAGGCAGCAATTAGACTCACTGAAACTAGCAGAAAGGGAAGAAAATGTAGGTTGCAAAATGGCTGTCCCAGAGTTATAACTCCCTGTGCCAAATTTAGTAGGCCAGCCCTAGAAAGACACGATGGGGAACAGATTATTCTATAAGAATAATCCAGTCATTAGGAAACCCGTTACCTGTATCATCATCATATTACGAGTCTACGCCAACATTTGAGAGGACTTGTGAAGTTCAAAATCCCTTCAAGAGCTTTCAAGACCAGGACAGGCTTCTTTAACATATACATTTGAAAACAGCAGCTCCTGAGCTCTTCCCTTCCCTTAGTTTGATGATATAAACTACAGTTACAGGCAGTTGCTCCTGTTTGTCTAAGTCTTTCATGTAACAACAGGAAAGAAAAGCTTTACCAGAAAACCTGACTGTAAACATCCTCCTATTCCAATCCCAGCAAAGTGGCTGCAGCTCAACTGCAATTTAGATACTTTTAAAATTAAATTTCAAATTTACTTTAAAAAAAATAAAATAAAATAAATTCCCATATGTTTTATTTTAATATGCATGTGCACAATTTTATTTCAGGACATGTTATTGTTCAACAGCATCCTAACTTTACATATACACACACCAAAAACCACAAGCAGATCTCAAAAATGAAAAAAAACCCCAACCCATAACTGCCAAAGCAACACTGGAATGAAACTGAAGTGAAAATATTTACAATGAACCACAACATCACAGGTGCATACTTGTAGTTATTATTAGCATGGCTTTGTTTTACTCTCATCTCTTACAAGCCAATCTTTATTAATTTAAGTTATAAAATCTAATTTATCTGCCTTGCCTCTTTTATTAGTTCAATTCTCTCCTTGTACAATTGACATTTAATTTTTTATTAAAATAAAGGCGAAAAGCAGAGGACCAAAAAGAACTCCTTGTGGTTTTCAAGCATTTTACACTAATGTCTTGCAAAAGAAAAAACAACAAGCAAACCTGAATGCTTGTTTATATCAAGTCTCTACTAAAATATTATTATAAGAAAAGTTACCTTGGCAGTTTTGTAAATACAATTAAGAGAAATAACAGTTTGGGCTTAATGTTTTGGGCACACGCATAAATGCTTTCATACCTCAACTGAAAATTTACATGTACATAGGGATACATAGGTATATACACACACTTTACAGGTAATGTATTGTGTGTCCTGTTTCTCTTTTTCCCAATGTTTGACACTATTTTCTCTATTTACCTTTTGCAACTCACCAAAACAGTTTACAAAGCAGATTATTTTATTCCACAATTTGGTTTGGGTTTTTTTTTTCTATTTGCTTATACTTTTCAAGTCCAAATTCTATCCCTGCTTGCAAATAAAATTTGAAAATCACCAGGAAGGCATTCATACATCTTTGAATGGAATCTGATCTGCTATGTAAAAATGATCTTGAATGTTCTTCTCCTGCACTCCTGAAACTACTAGTTTGCTTTTATGGATTTTTCCCTTAAACACCTCAGTCCTCAGTCATCTAATACTGTCTGTGTTGGGCTATACTGTCATGTTCAGTCTATCTTCTGACAGCAACACCATCTCATACTAGTCAACAGCCTGGTGATTACAAAATTCACTCTGATGGAAAGAATTACGGGCATTAATCCCCTCAGGAAGGAGGATAGCTGGGTTGAAGTCTCCCACACATGTGGTGAGCAGTCTAGCGGATAACAGCTCTGCTAATGACGAAAAGGGAACCAGAACCATTGCCACCTCCTGGGTTTTGAAAGCTAAGATTGACCTTTGCTCCCTTTCTGAAAGAAAGGGCTTATGATCCTAATTTCAAGAGAGCATGCATCCAAAATGCTGTGACTGTGAGGAAATCCTCATTTGTTAAAATGAGATTACAAACACACATTCCTCTACTCTTATTATCCTCAGTTGCACCTTGGTCAAATTATTTCACACTTTGAAACTGAATTTAGTGGGAAACTGGTATTTCTCCCATCAACTCAAAAAAGAAAAAGAAACTGAGGAGAGAGTGCCTTCCTCCTAAGAAGGCCACAACTTCTCTTTGGGGTTTTACCGTGCTTGCAGTCACTACTGGTAGGATAACAATGGTCTGAAACAAAGTTGAGTGTTTTCGTTCAACATATGACACAGGAAAACCTAAAACTGAGCAGGCATCACCAAAGCATGCAACCATAACTCTGATTATTTCTGTTTCACTGCTCAGGCTTGTACTTCACTCAGAAATCAGGGGGTGAGAACATGCTTCAGTGTATCATGTTTTATGGGAACTGTAAATTGTAGCTGTGCTTAAACACTAACCACTGACAGAGTTACTCTATTAAAAGAAAATAAACTATCAAATAATACAGAGCAAAATATAAACCCTATTTAAAAGGAAAAACATGTTTATCAATATAGACCTGATACTCTCTTTCTTCATCTTCTGAGACAGAAGTGTTTCTTCCAACATCTCTTCATGACACAACCAAGCTCAAAGCCTTGTAAAACTTCTAGGTCTTCTTTTACAGATCTGGACTGCTTTTAAAAAAAAAAAAATAAAACAAAACAAACCCAACCAACCAACTTTTATTAAACTTTGAAAAGCTGACTCAGAAGCTGCGCAATAGCTCTGATTCAGCTTTCTTAGCCAAGTCAAAGCATCTGGCCACGTGATTCAGAAAATGCCGCTCTGAAGTCGGGCAAGAGCTGCTTTCTAAAGGAGGAAATGCCTGTTTTCCCTTGTAATCGTTGTGCAAAATATCCTCAGTAGCACTAACAGTTATTTACTTAAACATGATACGAGTAAATATGATCTTCACAACTCTCTTATTGTTAATCCAATGTTTCAAGCCACAGTTAAACACAAATATTTACCATTTGGCCTGATGCCAACAAAGACAAATTCTTCTTCTTAGTCAGTGTTAAAACCTCATTCAACATCCACCGCTTCCTCTGAAAACTCTGGCAACACCACTGATGATGTTCAGGACACAACATAAATGCTACCAAACCCATCCATTGAAGGATCGGGAAGGAAAAAGAAAAATATGCTGGGTTTTTATTAAAAAAACAATAAAATAAAGAAAGCCACACTGAAAA
>NW_010332296.1:22251-30735 GCF_000700745.2 Antrostomus carolinensis
GCTTCAAAGCAAATCTTTGCAAAATATGACCACATACAAGTGAGTTTTTTCTTTTATATATCCTCCAATACTATATTTATGTGCATAAACTCTCAATAGTTACATTTTCTATTTTGGAAGTATTTGTATTTCTAAAGCAAATTTTACTCTTAAGCTTTAAAGTCTCTGATAACAACAGACAACTATATCACAGTCTCAACACTCCTCTTCATGAAGACATTCTCCTGGGAAGATCTGTGATGTGACATCAGATGATTTTCAGCAAAAGAGATCATGGAATTTCCAAATGATTCTTTCCTCCTTTCTCAACAAAAAGGATAAGGGAGCCTAGCAAAGTCTGGGCCCTGCTGACAACTGGATTAGCAGAAATCATTCTTCTTTAACTACAGTGACACACAGTTAAGGTTTTGTTTTCCTATTTCTATAGCTTCATCAAAAGAAATTCACATTTTTGTGTGAATTACTGTAATGCTTTTCTCAACCACAACAAACAGCCCTGTACCTTACCCATACCTACTAGAAGCCACCTCGTGCTAGGACGACCCGTTACTGACTTCTCCTCAAGCAATGACAGTATTGCAGCTGCTTAAAAGACACCACCTGCACAGGAGCCAACAGAGAACAACTGCTTATTTAAAGAGGACTGTCCTTGCCAAATAACTTCAAGAGGCCTCTTTGAGGGAATAGCACATTCTCAGAGCATCCATCTCCACAAAAGAGCGACAAGGAGAACCACCATCAGAAAAAAAAAAGATACAGGCAGCAATTAGACTCACTGAAACTAGCAGAAAGGGAAGAAAATGTAGGTTGCAAAATGGCTGTCCCAGAGTTATAACTCCCTGTGCCAAATTTAGTAGGCCAGCCCTAGAAAGACACGATGGGGAACAGATTATTCTATAAGAATAATCCAGTCATTAGGAAACCCGTTACCTGTATCATCATCATATTACGAGTCTACGCCAACATTTGAGAGGACTTGTGAAGTTCAAAATCCCTTCAAGAGCTTTCAAGACCAGGACAGGCTTCTTTAACATATACATTTGAAAACAGCAGCTCCTGAGCTCTTCCCTTCCCTTAGTTTGATGATATAAACTACAGTTACAGGCAGTTGCTCCTGTTTGTCTAAGTCTTTCATGTAACAACAGGAAAGAAAAGCTTTACCAGAAAACCTGACTGTAAACATCCTCCTATTCCAATCCCAGCAAAGTGGCTGCAGCTCAACTGCAATTTAGATACTTTTAAAATTAAATTTCAAATTTACTTTAAAAAAAATAAAATAAAATAAATTCCCATATGTTTTATTTTAATATGCATGTGCACAATTTTATTTCAGGACATGTTATTGTTCAACAGCATCCTAACTTTACATATACACACACCAAAAACCACAAGCAGATCTCAAAAATGAAAAAAAACCCCAACCCATAACTGCCAAAGCAACACTGGAATGAAACTGAAGTGAAAATATTTACAATGAACCACAACATCACAGGTGCATACTTGTAGTTATTATTAGCATGGCTTTGTTTTACTCTCATCTCTTACAAGCCAATCTTTATTAATTTAAGTTATAAAATCTAATTTATCTGCCTTGCCTCTTTTATTAGTTCAATTCTCTCCATGTACAATTGACATTTAATTTTTTATTAAAATAAAGGCGAAAAGCAGAGGACCAAAAAGAACTCCTTGTGGTTTTCAAGCATTTTACACTAATGTCTTGCAAAAGAAAAAACAACAAGCAAACCTGAATGCTTGTTTATATCAAGTCTCTACTAAAATATTATTATAAGAAAAGTTACCTTGGCAGTTTTGTAAATACAATTAAGAGAAATAACAGTTTGGGCTTAATGTTTTGGGCACACGCATAAATGCTTTCATACCTCAACTGAAAATTTACATGTACATAGGGATACATAGGTATATACACACACTTTACAGGTAATGTATTGTGTGTCCTGTTTCTCTTTTTCCCAATGTTTGACACTATTTTCTCTATTTACCTTTTGCAACTCACCAAAACAGTTTACAAAGCAGATTATTTTATTCCACAATTTGGTTTGGGTTTTTTTTTTCTATTTGCTTATACTTTTCAAGTCCAAATTCTATCCCTGCTTGCAAATAAAATTTGAAAATCACCAGGAAGGCATTCATACATCTTTGAATGGAATCTGATCTGCTATGTAAAAATGATCTTGAATGTTCTTCTCCTGCACTCCTGAAACTACTAGTTTGCTTTTATGGATTTTTCCCTTAAACACCTCAGTCCTCAGTCATCTAATACTGTCTGTGTTGGGCTATACTGTCATGTTCAGTCTATCTTCTGACAGCAACACCATCTCATACTAGTCAACAGCCTGGTGATTACAAAATTCACTCTGATGGAAAGAATTACGGGCATTAATCCCCTCAGGAAGGAGGATAGCTGGGTTGAAGTCTCCCACACATGTGGTGAGCAGTCTAGCGGATAACAGCTCTGCTAATGACGAAAAGGGAACCAGAACCATTGCCACCTCCTGGGTTTTGAAAGCTAAGATTGACCTTTGCTCCCTTTCTGAAAGAAAGGGCTTATGATCCTAATTTCAAGAGAGCATGCATCCAAAATGTTCCCTAGAGAAAGGTGCTTACCCCTGGATATAGGCAGGATTTAAGCACATTCCTACTTCAGCTACCGAGTAGAAAATGTGCAGATTCATCATCTCCTTCAAGCTGCTCCGGCTGGTAGAATTTTAATGAAACACCAGCAAATATTAAAGCATTTGGCCTCCTCCACCTTCATGGAAACACCACCCATCTAGCCCCAGCCAGACCAACCTTCCTTTTGGTACAATCAGCTTGAGAAAGGCAAGGAAATGCCGTAACTGGGATCTGCCCCTTCTGGATCTGAGAGTCTCTACTGGAAAAGACCAGTTCTCTTCTCAACATACACCTCTTGAAGTATTTGTTTAAATCATCTGTTTTGACAGCAACTGAAGCAATAGTTTAGAAGCTATGTTTTACCAACTCAAAAAAGAAAAAGAAACTGAGGAGAGAGTGCCTTCCTCCTAAGAAGGCCACAACTTCTCTTTGGGGTTTTACCGTGCTTGCAGTCACTACTGGTAGGATAACAATGGTCTGAAACAAAGTTGAGTGTTTTCGTTCAACATATGACACAGGAAAACCTAAAACTGAGCAGGCATCACCAAAGCATGCAACCATAACTCTGATTATTTCTGTTTCACTGCTCAGGCTTGTACTTCACTCAGAAATCAGGGGGTGAGAACATGCTTCAGTGTATCATGTTTTATGGGAACTGTAAATTGTAGCTGTGCTTAAACACTAACCACTGACAGAGTTACTCTATTAAAAGAAAATAAACTATCAAATAATACAGAGCAAAATATAAACCCTATTTAAAAGGAAAAACATGTTTATCAATATAGACCTGATACTCTCTTTCTTCATCTTCTGAGACAGAAGTGTTTCTTCCAACATCTCTTCATGACACAACCAAGCTCAAAGCCTTGTAAAACTTCTAGGTCTTCTTTTACAGATCTGGACTGCTTTTAAAAAAAAAAAAATAAAACAAAACAAACCCAACCAACCAACTTTTATTAAACTTTGAAAAGCTGACTCAGAAGCTGCGCAATAGCTCTGATTCAGCTTTCTTAGCCAAGTCAAAGCATCTGGCCACGTGATTCAGAAAATGCCGCTCTGAAGTCGGGCAAGAGCTGCTTTCTAAAGGAGGAAATGCCTGTTTTCCCTTGTAATCGTTGTGCAAAATATCCTCAGTAGCACTAACAGTTATTTACTTAAACATGATACGAGTAAATATGATCTTCACAACTCTCTTATTGTTAATCCAATGTTTCAAGCCACAGTTAAACACAAATATTTACCATTTGGCCTGATGCCAACAAAGACAAATTCTTCTTCTTAGTCAGTGTTAAAACCTCATTCAACATCCACCGCTTCCTCTGAAAACTCTGGCAACACCACTGATGATGTTCAGGACACAACATAAATGCTACCAAACCCATCCATTGAAGGATCGGGAAGGAAAAAGAAAAATATGCTGGGTTTTTATTAAAAAAACAATAAAATAAAGAAAGCCACACTGAAAACATCCTGCCAACAAACTAAGTGGCTACTAGATAACTGACTAATCCTGTCAAAAACAATTCCAAAAGAATAAATGGTTGCTTCTTTACAAAATACATGAAACACAAAATGCCACCCCAAAATCACCCGACAGTCATTTTAAATCACAGTGCAGACACCATGGGGGACCTCTGAGGCATCGCACAGGCAGCTGAAGTCAACAGTGCTAATGATTTTTAGATTAAAAGAAAAATCCAACCATCTAATCTGTCTTGCAGAGGTTCATGAGATACCGGCTAAAAAGCCTTGACTTCCATGCCAAGTGGGAACCTACCAAGTCACTGGGAATAGGTATCATGACCCAGTGTTCCACTTCTAGCTTCTGATAATTCCACTGCCTCAATTAAAGCACCTTTTGACACGCACACAAGGCAAACTTTCGTTTGCTGGGGGCATCCCTGCACCTGTAACCTCAGTTTTCTACACTGAATACCTACATTTCCAGTATCACGTAGTTTCAACTTGACTTTGGGAAGCTTTAAAAAATTAGTGACAGATCACTTTAAAATATACAATAATTGATCTTCAAGCTTCATAAACATTGAGTAGGATTCAGATATGAAATGTAGAAAGCTGTTACCTAATTCTTGTGAAGATATCAGAAAAAGGGCAGGATCAGAGTGCCACCTGTATAATCTAAATTAACCAAGAGACAGAGCCCTTTCTTAGGAAAAAGTTATTTAAAAAACCATGCAGCACTAATTTTTTTTTTTAATTGCTAAGATAAGCTTTTGTCTCCCTTCATGAGAAAATGAGTAGTAATGAAATGTCTTTCTAACAAAGTATTTTCAGGACTTGTATTTTGCAAACTGCTTCTGTCAAAAATTCTGGAATTTTACGTGCTTCTTTCAGTAATTCAGTGAAAAATAAGACAGAAAAACAATCCTGTAGCTCACAACTTGTGGTTACGTTATTATCTGATGAGAGCCTGGTTTTTAAAGTATTTCATTAACAGTACATTTAATCAATCTTGGTAACAGCGGCAGCAGACAGCAAAATTGATTACTGTTTGGATAATAAAATGTTGCATTTTTAACTTATTGTTATTGTCACCACAGTCGCAACAAGTATTTTCATTCTCCCTTCTCTTGTTATGCTGTAATTCTATGAAAATGTGCAAGCTCTGCAGAAACACAAGGGTCCATGTTAGGAAAGCTTTTTCCAAGGCTAAGAACCACATTGCTTGGTATAAAAAAAACCCCTCCCAAAAACCCTACTACTTTTTTACCTCAATCACTGGATTGAAAAAAACCAGGTTTATTGTTTTTTATATGAGATGACAAGCTCTTGAAACACTGATGCTAGTTTTCAGTAAACGCTGAGGCTAAAGACTGCAAAGAAAATGTAACACTAAAGTAATTTAAAATGACAAAACAGGGTGACACCAATAGGTTAGCATGATATCAGACCTGCACAAAATCACAGTATACAATAAAAAAAAATAAAGGGCAGTGCTAACAAGTAATGCTAAACATAGGCTGACAGAAAATAGGTCTCGCTAAATAAATTTGGTATGGCTTTCTGACAAGAATATAGGTTGGACTGTTTAAAAATACCTTGTAGTTTCTGACCTACTATACTTAGATCTTTATAAGATTTAGCACCACACAACAGTCTGATTTAGAAGTTATTCAACACGAAGAAAACCTGGAATCTAAAACCACCTCATAAATTATTAGGGAGGCTTAGGAAAACTATTTTAAATCCACCTCATCAATAGTTAAAGCTGTTTTCTTAGCTCTAAAAATCATACCTCATTATAGCCTGGAATACTATAAAAAGCTTCTTCCCCTTTAACATCTGCAGTTGGAAAAAATATATACACACACAGTTAAAAGAAAAGGGGAGGAGGTATAAAGTAACTTTTAAACTTTGTCTTTCATAGATTTTTTTTTTCCTCAGGAAATAAAACTTCAACATTAACAGATTTCCTCAATAAAAATAAATCTGGTGTACTTAAAAGCCATTTTTCAGCAAAGAAAGGATACTGACGAAAAATCCGAGTCAGTTCCACACACATGTAACATCTTGTAGCACTAAACTTACTCAGCTTATTCTTCTTGTATCCAGAGTCACCTGGAAACATTACAGAGGATCATTTAACATTTTTGACAAGGACAGGTGTGCAGCAAATTATTATGTATAAGCTGCTTCAGGGTCTTACCATATGGCATACATAAAGGAATTCAAGGAAAGAGGGAAAACTACCTCACTTTTAGCTTGGTTGAAAGCTTGCACACACAGGTACTTATTCCAAAAGAGCTGGCACAGAGTGAAGTGCTGTGCCATCTGCAAGACCTTTTTCCTGTTGCATGAATCTCCAATACTGATGCCTTAAGGAAGGTCCAATGCTCCTCAGCATTTCTGCCAGTCAACTGAAGGATTATATCAAAGACTGTAGCTGATAGAATCTGCACAGAATACACGGATTGGTGAAGGACAAATAAATAAGTCAACCCTGCTCCAGATACCTACATCACACCTGACACTGAATTAATGGAAAAAAACACGCTTGTATACAGTGCCCACTGCAACACTCGAACCACAGATGTGAAACAAGGGTTGTTTCATACTTACAAGATGAGGAGCTCTACTTGGAAATCAAGCAAACTGAAAGGAGACCCCAAAGACACTGTGAATACTCAAGTGTGCACAGAAACCCAGCGAGCTGGAAGTGGTTCCTGGGCGAAAACACCTCGTGGATGTTTAAAATGGCAAAAGAGAACAGGGAAGAGAGCAGTACATCAATACACAGCCTCAGTGAGATTCCTGATGATGTATTTACCGAGTCCTACTTCCCATTCTAAAAGAGAAAAGTTAATGAACATTGAAGATGCCTGAAAGGCCTGTCTTAAAAAAGAAAAATAATGGCTTTGTTCTCTAAATTGTTCTTATGAGCCTAAAACCCAGAACAGAGAATTTGTAAGAATCTTGTAATTAGTAACACATATGAAGACAAGAATGGCACAAAAGTCATTAAATATTATTAACTAATCACATGGACTGCTGTATTCTAAATTAATTACTCAAGGACTATCTATTTGTCATTGTGGAGAGTTTAATAAGACTATCTGACCAACACTGGAACAATGAACAAGAAGTGATAAAAGATTACATTGGATTAAATGACAGAAAATAACACAAAAGTATTCTAACATGATTAAATAAATAATTGTGGATTTTCACCTACAATAGTCTTCAGTTTAGATAAACTTCTCTCAGTGGTAGAAACGGAAAGGTCTCAGAAAACAAAAAGAGCTCAGAGAAGGGCGAAAAAAATATTAAGTCCTGATAAGACTGGATGCTTCAAGATGCTAAAGACTTCCAAGATGTAATCAGTGAGTAAAGAGGGAGAGGCAGCAACAAACTACACCGTATAAAATCTGTGCAGAGAAGTTCAGCTAGGTCTTCTCAGCCTTTGCCAAAATACCAGGGCTACACCACAGTGATCAAAGCCCTAGGAAAAACAAAGATTTCTATCAAACCAACTATATTAACGGGCAAAAAAAGTCAGATTTCATAAAAGTGAGGGTTTTTAATATCACATACATAGTTCATGAATTCATGACCCATTCTTTGGCCCAAAGGTCGTATGACTGAATAGAGTGAGGTTTCACGTAAAATTATATCACTCGCAAATCACATAATAATACATAGAAATTTCAAGAACAGAAATAACTTATCCAGGTTTTCTATGTTGGAAAATCTTTATCCTGAAAAGTTCAGGTGGAGTTTTAATGACGGCTCCCTGTAATGCTTTCCCAATAGCACCTTTCAAAGAATCTGACCAGTTGCCTATTGAAGACAAAGTACTAGCTTGAAACAATCTACAAATCCATAAATAGCTGTTAAATGCCTCTCTCCAGAACAAAAAAAAAGTGCCTTGCAATCACTCACAGGTCTAAAACCAGGAGAGCACAGATTATAGCACACACTCACTTTGTTCTTTTCTTACCCTGATTTTCCCCTCAACCCTAAAATTGTCAATGCAAAGTGCTGAGCAGAACAAGCGTGTAAATTACTTAAGTGTCCAAACCAAAGTGAGGAGGGAATATGAGGGTGTCAGGCTCTGGACATATGTCTCGTGTACCACGACAGATATGACAGTAACATCTCCAGCTTAGGTCTCCCCAAGCATCAAGGTTTGTGGACCAAAAGCCTAAAACTCAACACTTAGTATTGGTAACACCTTAATATCTCTTTTCTCCAGATGCATCTAACCATTTTTTCCAGTACCAGCTTAGTTTTTCAGGGTAGGAAGAAACAACTTTTGTTCCTGTCCACTTGCCACAGCCAAACTCCCCACAAAAACATATCAGAATAATGATTTTCTGCACACCCCAGGCC
>NW_010332297.1:0-32405 GCF_000700745.2 Antrostomus carolinensis
CAGTTTTCCACCCAGTGAAGAGTACACTCATATCCACGCCATGAACAGCAAGCTTCTGCAGGAGAATGCTGTGGGAAACGGTGTCAAAGACTTTACTAATGTCCAGGTAGGCAACATCCACAGCCTTACCCTCATCCGCTAAGCAGGCCACCTTGTCGTAGAAGGAGATCAGGTTAGTTGAGCAGGACCTGCCTTTTATATACCCATGCTAACTGGGCCTGATCGCCTGGTTGTCTTGAACGTGTGGTTGCACTCAAGATGATCTGTTCCATAACCTTCCCCAGCACTGAGGTCAGACTAACAGGCCTGTGGTTCCCCAGGTCCTCCTTCCTTACTTGGAGTAAGAGAGGAAAGATTTTTTTATTTTTTCCTCTCCTCATGACAAGTTTTGGAACTGGCAAACAAACAGCAGTGCTTTTTGAAGCTCAGTATGATAAGCAAACAAAGGTAAGTTTCCTTTGTGAATAGGAAGAAAGAGTAACTTGAAGCAGCTTTCAAGTTGCTAAAATTAGTAATCTCAGTGTTTATAGGAGTATTAATTGCCATCCTGAAAAAAAAAGTGGAATGTGGTTTTTTTAATCGAATGTAGAGGGTTTATTTTTTTGAAAACATGTACCTTTGATGCAAAATATAGATATTGTAAGGGTAAAACTGAAAAATCCCATCTTTTGCACCCAAAAATTAGCTTGGGAATGCAGATGCTTATGTTTGGATAAATTAGTAGAGACAGAGGATTTTATATTAAATTGGCCAGTTTATATGGGAATCATCTTGAAATTAGATGCTTCTAATAAAACAGGGCATCAAAGATGTTACTTATAAAGTCTTCTACTTTTTGTGAACTCTTCATTATTCTTTGCAGACTCAATAAACATTGGGAGTTAATTAGTGTATTTTGCATTTTGCCTTGTCTAAAGCCCCATTGCACTTGCTTGTATCTAAAGTTACCATGAGGAAAGAAGGAATTAATCTGTTGACTTTTTTCAGGCTATGTAAAACATAGAGCTAGAAAAAGTTGAAAGTAAAAGCTAGTTTTTTTTGTGAGGATTGTCTACAAAGAGGTATCTGTGTGGTTACTGATACCTTCCTGACATGGAAGGCTCTAAGAGGTAGGTAGAACCTGACCTATTTGTAAAGTTATACATTATTTGCAGATGCAGATGTTCAAGAAACTGCTCCGACAGACTGGCTTCAGGTCAGGCTTCTTTTAAGCTAACACTTGTTTGCAGCCTGTACCCCTGGGTGAAGTGTCTGGCAGGCATCATAACTTGAATGCGCTATGACATACTACATGACTGTACTGCATGCTTTTGCTTATACTATCATACTGCAAAAAAAAACAGACCTTTTTTTCTCTTGTTTTCCCTAATACAGATTGGGGGGTGCTGCAGTCTTAACGTCTTTTCTGTACGTGACAACAGATTATCTCGAATTCCCTCTGAAATTTCACAAGCCACTGAACTTCATGTGCTGGATGTTGCTGGAAACAGGTAAGAGTTTTTTGTGTTGTCACATTTTTTTGCTAGTTTTGCTTAGTTCTTTCTAATGACAAAAGAAATTAGGTCTAAGAATGAAGTAATAAAAAAATCAATTATGATTTTTGTGTTGGTGTTACTGTCGAAATCATCAAACTAGTCTTCCCCTTTGTCCCACAGTAGCATAAATTGTGTGTTTTCATGAATACGTTTTCTGGATTGCTTTGGCCCTGAGGAAAAGATGGGATTTTAAAAAAACCTCTGGATTTGTATATTTCTGAATTAAAACAGAATCTAGGCAATTTGGTAGAGCTTCAGCTGAAACTACCAGCCTTAAGTAATACTAATACTGAATGTCTTATCTTAGAGATACAGTGCAAGTAACAACTAATGCCACTTTGACCTTCTGGCTTCTCATGAATCTTAGTTGATATGCTTCAGACATCAAAATGCAAAAAGGAGTGGATTGAAGCATAAACCAGCAAATTAGGTCAGTTGCTTAGTAGGAGGTTAAATGGGGCTGGAAAAAAAAAAAAAAGGAAAAGCAAATGGCATCTCATCTATGCAATATAACTGTCTCGTAGGCACTTAGATACTTCTGTTCTGGAAATTGTTTATATATAAGGCTCCAGAGCAGAAGCAGCTGTCTGCCTTCCAGGGCATTTTACTGCAGCAGAAAAAGCTCAGCATTGTTTTATCTGTTATTCACAGCTACAGAGAATTATGGTATAAAGTTAAGATTCAGATTCTTTCTAAAAGAATGGAGTGATTGGAGTCAATGAGTACTGCAATGCTTTCTATTAGAGGCATTAATCTCAATCCTGTTTATTCCAGCTCGGGGATATATACTTCATGGCCTTCTCTTAAACCTCCTAGAGATTGCCCTGACTTTTTTACTTTTCTTTTTTGAACTAGGCTGATGTATCTTCCCCTCTCACTGACTACATTAAAGCTGAAGGCTTTGTGGTTGTCTGATAACCAGTCCCAGCCTCTACTGACTTTTCAGACTGACACAGACCCTGAAACAGGAGAAAAGATTTTAACATGTGTATTACTTCCTCAAATGCCTTCTGAGCCTGGTTGCCAAGGTAAGTGCCTAGAGTCAGTTTTTCATTATGTATAGAAGCATGTCTTTCGTTACTGTATTTCCTGTTCCATAAAGGTTTGTAAAACATGTATGAGCTCTAATAAGTAAAGTAGCAAAGTTCTGGTTGAATTTGCACTTGTAAACTGTTTTTTGGGGGGGGTTGCCTTTTTTTTGTTTGTTTGTTTGTTTGTTTGTGGGGGTTTTTTTGTAATCATACGAGTTTTCAGAGGACTTGAAAAACATGGCTGTGAGTGTTATTGAAAATACAGTGACACCAGCTACAATAAATAAATAAACTATAGACCTGGAAGAAGAAGATTTAATCATATGATTATTCTGAGACTTGCCAGTGGACCAAGTAATGGTGTCCATATTTGTGTACATTGATTATACATCTTAAATAAATGTATGTGTAGTGAAAATTGGTGGCTTTCCAACTACAATCTCTTTACCAGAAAAATAATTGCATAGCTATTATATATAGCTAGTAATAAGCCATAGACATTTTACTTTTTAGCAAGATAATTTTCTTTCAAGCAAAGATGCTGTACAGTAACTTTATTATATTCTTCAACAAGTGTAGAATTACAGTATAAATTATTCTTACCTTTTGTGCTGAAACTTGCCTCTGGGTCAGGTGGGACTATAAACTTTTTTTCACTGTTGGCTGGGTTGCTGCTCCGTTAACTTCTGGATGTTTTTTGTCCTCAGGCTTTTATAGCAGTGTGTGAACATTCAAGGGGATTCATTTGAGCTAATATTTAAACTTGTGCTGTAATCACTGGAGAGTAATTTCTCTCATCCAAGAACAGACTTTTAAAAGAAATAATGTGGATTCTTCTCCACTGTGTACAAAGGGGGCCTGAGGAGAAAAGCTCAGCTGTAGATATCTGTATTGTAGGTACCCAAACTTGCATAGGTTAATTTCACTCTTTCAGTACTATGCAGCTGGAGTAAACAGAAACCATTAAAGCAATAGAAGTGTGGAAATGGCTCTGTTTTGTGTCAGCTTCTGGATTTTAAGAATACAAATTGCATTAAGAGTTAAAATGAGTAAATGAATTAACCCCTTTAGATTTTGAGAAGGTTAAGCTAGCTCAGGAGTAACTGAGTTAGACTGACTTTCTCTAAAGGCCTCACTGCTAGAAGTTAGATTTCATCCTCTCCAGATGAATCTCATGGCTTCAAGGGTAAAAGGCTTGGAATTAAGATTGTTGGATGTGTATACCTAGCAATACTAAAAGGATGAGGTCAGTAAAAGCAATGATCCTGTGTTATGGAACACCATTTAGGGAACTGGCCAATGTCAGGTGGCAGCCATGATCCAGAAGAAAAGCATGTATAGTGGCAGTTATATTAAGTTGTATAATCAGTGCTCTAGAACTGCAACAAACCTGAAACAGTCCAAGTACAGAAATTTCTCATTTATACAGAAACTATTTGTTGTGTGTACTTGATAACAGAAAATTAATGCAAGTTATATTTTCTATCAAAAACATAGAAATAGCCAATTGTAAGTCGAATGAGTGATTGCTTGAATATCGCAGTTATTAACAATATAGCGTGTTGATGTTTTGGTCTTGCTGTGAATCTTTAGTTACGTTTTGCTCTTCTAACAGATAACCTACCACGATGTGGTGCACTGGAAAGTTTGGTAAATGAAATGTCAGATGAAACATGGAATGAGCGGGCAGTGAATAGAGTCAGTGCAATTCGCTTCTTAGAAGATGAAAAAGACGAAGAGGATAATGAAATGGTATGTGTTCCAAGCTTTTGGATACTGGCAGACACTGTGTCTTTAATTCAAACGTGTAAAAAGTGTCTGAGCTCTCTTGCTGTAAATATTTCAGCTGTGACTGCATGCTTTTTGCATACGTTTGTAGCAGAAACTGTTCCGTGTTGACTGCCAAAACTTTTCATTTTGTCTTAAAATGACGCTTTTTTTTTTTCTGCTTTCAATATAACTTTTATTTTCTGATGCAGGACAGTCTTTGTTTTGCTTTATTTTCTTGTGCCTGCGCAGGATGTTTTCTTTCCAGAAACAAGATAGGATGTTTCTCTCCATCTGTGAAGCTTTACTGCCTGAAAGCATATAGGGGTCCAATTTAGGATTCCAGCGCTCTGACATGTGTTTCCATTAAGTTTGCCATTGTTTGTCCCTTTAATTTCTATTTCCAATCTCTCTTTTTCTCTCTCTCTTTATTTCTTCTTTTTTTTTTTTCCTTCACCATTTGCATTGAAAGAACCATAGTGTCCATTAACAGCAAGAATGTTGCTCATTAGTTTCCCACTTAAACAAAGGATGTGGGAACATCTGTCACTGTACTTATAAGACCTCTCCATTAAGTTGGGCTCTGCATGTCCTGAAGATCAAAATGCAACATGATTTTTTGCTTTACTAACTTTCATTAACAATTAAAATTCTTTGTAAAGATTAAGACTTCCTTAATCAGATTTTCAATGTGCTTCTCTGATGCTCTAAAAACCTGCTGGTGGTCCTCATTAGAACTCAGCTTGAGATACTTCAGGGCACTGTCTGGATTGTGGCACACTAGAACTGTGGTCTTACTTTTAAAAGTGACTATAAAAACTCTTAGTAGGGAAACATTTAAATTTTCAAGTTAGGTGGTTGCTTAATCCAGAGCAGCAAAACTAAATGTTTCTGACAAGCGTGGTTAGTAGGCTGACTGATGAGGGACTTCAGAATGATGGTACAGAACAACTACCAACCCGAGATGGTCTATACAATAACGAGTACTCAGGTGTTAATGATAACCGCTGTCAGTCATGGTATTACAGCCTGACTTGTAACAAGAACCTTTCTAGGGGAAAAAGAAGTTTTATGATCCCACTGGGGAGGAGGAAGGGCAGATTCCAAAGCAGTCTTGACCAATGCACCCATTTATGGGTCATCAGTTCTGCTGCAGTCTGCTCAGTTCACGTTTTTGTAAATTTTGTTTTCCCTGCAAAGGTTTCAGCACAATGTTGTTAGATGTTCTTGTGTCTAAGATGGGAGAGGAATGCTCCCTCTTCTTCCTTTCAAGATATTTGTTCTCAATTGACAAGAAAACCAATCTGATGGTGGGGCTGGCAGGCATACAGAGAACCACATAAACATGTATTTTACGCTGTAAAGAGATCTTAAGAGATTCTTTCAAAACCAGCTGAATGTTTTTTGTTTGAAATGTGATCCTAAATCACTTGGATGTTTTTCTGAGGGGAAAAAAAAATTCCCAACTATATTTATGAAAGCATCTTCACTTCATAACTTGTAATTGTACTTCTCTTGAGTGGCTTTCAGATTAGTAGGTCAAGAGAGGAAAAACTTTGCTCCTAGACAGTTCTTAAAGCCTTTTTCACTGTCTTCATAAACAAGCAACTCTGAAAATAACGTTCAACATAGAGCATTGTAGCTGGAAAAGGGAAAAAAAAAAAGGAAAAAATTGATACCTAATATTTGGTATGTGAATGCTAAAGCCTTGAAAGTGTATGTTGTTTTTCAAAAAGATGAAGGCAAAACCACTTATTGCGCTGTTTATTTTTAGAGAACACTTCTAAGGCGAGCCACTCCACACCCTGGAGAATTAAAGAACATGAAAAAGACAGTGGAGAATTTACGGAATGATATGAATGCTGCTAAAGGACTGGATTCAAACAAAAACGAGGTCAATAATGCCATTGACAGAGTGACCACTTCTGTGTAGATTTTCATCTCCAGGTTTTACCTCCTGTGTCTTCCCCTGCTGTTGAAATGTTCCTGTCGTCTTCTGGGACCTCACTGAGCCCCTTTTTGTTTTTAACCAGAACCTGATTCATCGTCTCCATATATGTGAAAAGTGCTGCCCACTGGAAGAAAGTGCCTTATTTCATCCAGGCAGTAAACCAATAATTTCCGGATCAATATTGTAATTTTAATAGTGCTAGGCTTTTTAAAGTATAATACACTACTGTATGCAGAATACAATATTTTTGTCTTAAACACAGGGGAAATAACGCTTTTCTTTTCCAGAGTGCTGGGATATGTTTTTCCCAGTGGCTGGATGTTCTGGTGAGAAATATAGTTTTGTGGAAAATTGATACACTTTTTTATTTTTTTGGCAGCTCAGATGGTGTAAATTTTAAATTTTTGTATAGGACTTTCATAACAAGATGATGTATTTCATTTTTAAGAGAAAATTTATCTTGAGCGGTACATATTTTAGTATTTGTGGAAGAGAACAAGTTTCATGGACAACTGTATTCATTTGTTTGTACCACCCATTGTGCCTTATTGTGTCTTGTATGTCATATTAGTCTTAAATATAGCAATTCTCAAGAAAAGTGAGTAGATTTAAACTTGATCTCCTGTTTTATATGTTTTTCTTTTCGGACAGTAATTTGTCAGGATTTTTACAGCACAGAACTTATGTTTGTATCATGGGGTTTTAGGTTGTGAAGCACAAATGTTAGTTTTGTTGTAAACAGAATTAAGATTAAAATGACCAAACTGCTATTGTTTATTACATAATGCACTCACACTTTAATTTAGTTGTAATGAAACATCTTGTTTGGGATGCCATGTTGCATTGCAGTCACTAGAAATCCATGCTTCTGTTGGGTTTTTTTTTTAAATGTGCCATCTGTAAAATAACTTGAAAAACAGCACGATAGACTTTCAGAAGCACAGTATGAAATTAGTTTTATGTATTACACAAGAAAGCATGATTCGTTAAGTGCTTTGGTGGTTTTATATATTTATATTTATATAAAACCATAATAAAAAAAAACCTTTAAAAGCTTCAATAGATTTATTGTATCATTGAAATAGCAATTAAAGTATGTATGAATTAATACTGGAATTTACTATCATTGTTACTGTGTTGCACTTCCAGTGGCCCAATGCTGATTTCAAGGTCTTATTAAATCTGTGGGTTCTGGTTTGTTTATAAAGGTAAGTATTAACTGAGTTGAATCCAGTAAATACCAACTTTGCAAAAGACTCATAAAAGATTGATTTTTGGTGTCTCTGGGTTCTGTATGTGCCATGAGCTAACAAAGACCACTAACTTGTTCAGTGCAGAGACTTGAGCGCTCTGAGTTCAGAGCAAAGATTTTACATCTTTAGTGTGAGCTAATGCAATGAACCCAAGTGTCAACAAAATGAAAGACCTGACACTTCACGTATGGCTAACCACATCCCTTCTTCTGATTACTCTAGTAAGCATTGGTTCTATGAGGGCTTCTGGGAGAATATGGGGAAGTAAAAGATCAGGGAAGTCGTAATAACTTCTGTGTTAAAATTAATAACTGCAATATTTGATAACTTTTGTAATTTAAATTTGGATTTGAAGCTTTTAAAAAAGGTGCTGCTTTCTTTTTGATATTGAACAACTACGTATTGCAAGCCAGCTGCAAATATTCAAATCTAACCTGGCAAAACACGTTAATTATTATGACCTTCTCATCCCAAAGATTCCTCATTTAAGCTTCAAGGCGTGGTCTCTTTGCAGGAGTTGCTGCAGGTTGATAGATGTTAGTCTAGTTCAGGGGTAGTGCAATTTCATTCTTCCCGAGGCAGAGTTCTCCTGGTTGTTCTTGGTAAGCTACTGTTGAAATAAAACCAGAAAGAAAATAGGGTTTTGATACAGGTGGTTCCAACCTTGGGTAGGATTTTCTTTTTAAAGTACTTATTGGGAGTGACAGAACAAAAGTTTAAAAATGTAAAAAACTCTGTACCCAGAGTCCAAGTAAACCTCATGAAACCCATTTGAGATGAAAATGGGTTCCTAAGAAAGACAAACCAAAGCCAAAGGCAGAAAGACTCTGTCCTCTGTGGTGATGGTTTTTCAATTGGAGGCTGTGGTTTGTTTTTTGGGTTGGTTTTTTTTTAGTGTCTGTGACAGATATAAACAGGAGAACTCCATCAGCAAGATGAAATGAATGTGTAAATCCTGGATTTGGGCCTTGCCTGACATGCCACCGGATGAAGATACATTCAGTTGGACTCGATGATCAATCTCAAAGGTCTTTTCCAACCAGGCGATTCTACGATTCTAAGATCTTTAACTGCCTGTGTGCACCTACTCCCTTCTGCTGAAGTCAGAAGAAGATGTAAATCTTGTTACAGCTCTGTAATAGATGTTTATTCACTACACAGTTGCTTTTTGCACACTCCAGTAAGCTTGTGGAGACTACCACAGCCCAAAAACTAGCCAGAAGACAGGCAGTACTTGCTGCATCAGTTTGACATGAAGTAACTGGTCAGCAGTCTATTTATTTATTTGTTTTGGTTTCTCTGACTACAGAGAAATGGGTGTTCCAGGCTTGTTGCCTTCAGTTGGGACAGTTTCATGTTCCTACACCCTAGGGTGGCTGGAATTGTCTCCTTTTGGTCATCTCAGCCAAGGGTAGTATCCATTGCTTATTGAAGGTGTGTGCCTCCATTCTTTTGTAAAAAATAAAAGAAAATAAAATAAATTGAGTTCAGAATAGAATCCAACAGTTACTTGAGAAGAGGTTAGAGGAGCTGAAGTCCCTCATCAGACCATCCTGCTACTATCCTCAGAGGACTATTGGTGTTCCTGGCGTTTCACTGCCATCTGTCTTCACTTTGTGAATCTATGTAATGAAAGTCTGGATTTCTGTTTTGTTTCTCCAGTGAGTATATGGGGAGATCTGAAAGAGGGGGTGTATTTTTCAGTCTTCTACGCTAACACTGTATAGCGCTGTATCTTGGTGGAATGTCTTTTATTTATGCTCTTTGGGTGAGGCAGTTTGAGATTCCACCTTACTGCAGGTATATACAATTCGGTGTAGGGTGTTTGAATCTGGCAGTAAGTGCATTTTTCCAGGCTAGTAAAAACTTGAGGTATGACAACAGTTGGTGGTGATGTGGAATAGTAGCAGTTGAAATATCATTTGTCTTTAGGGCTGAAAAAGATACTTTGATACTCCTTGTGCAAACAGTGACAAGTGGCTACCCTCTCTCTCCCCCAAATCCTAAATACCTGGTTCACAATAGCTTTACCATGAAAGAGTGACTTGCATGTCATTCCACACGGTCAAACCTCCAGCAGCCTAGACCCCTGGTAGTCCCTGTTTTCTTGAATGGTTTGTGTACATACTGTTTCATAAAGTGGTTTAGCTACACTTGTCCTCCCCACAGTGTTGATAAAGTTCCAGGCAGTTTAAACTGTATTTTATAGCCAGAAAAAACTGATGATGTTTGTTACGCTGAAGCAGTGTGTGTCCTTTAAAGCATGAGCCCTCCCCAGTCCCTGTTTGTCTCTTTTCTCTTCATGATGCTTTGAGGAATCTGAGCAGTGAATATAACTTTATAAACATAATTTTTTTTTTTCCTCTCTAAACTTTTTCTGCTTTTTAAATTGCTTTGTAAGGTTTTTGTGAGGTGGATCTAATGCAAGGAAAGAAACACTACCAAATTTGCATGCTGCTTTATTAGCTGAACAGGTAACCAGGGGAAAGCAATTGACCATAGTGGTGGAGTGGATTTAATATTAACCTGTCAGTTACTGCGTGCAAGTTCTCTTTATTGAAAGTCGTAATTCCATGGTCTTACAAGAGCAGAAAAAAACCAAAACAAAACCCAGCACACTCTCTTGCTGCCATTATTAGTGTAGTTAGTGTAGCAACAGATTTTTCCATCCACTGTGTGTTACTCCAGGCTTTTTCCACAGCTTCCATGTCATTCATGCATCAAGATTATTTTTCTGGCTTACATGACATATTTTGGATAATCTGTGTATTGTGGGAAAGTGAGAACTAGAGACTTGCATACCACTGTCCTTTCCAGCACATGACTTGTTTGTGTCCAGGACAAGCTGATCAGCCTGCTTCTTGTCTAATATTAGTGCTTTACTAGTGCTAGGTGAACAGTTTCTAGCTGATTAGCTGCTTAACAGATTTCACTACTTGCTGCTCACAGATTCAGCTTTTGAGAGGAGAGTAGTGACATCAGGAATTTAATTTCTTAAACTATATTCTTTAGTATATCAGTTAATACTGTCCTGGTTTACTGTAAATTTCTACTTAAGACTGGAGCGTACTGTTTATCAGAGATGTCTAGACCTTTTATTAATGGAGATTTCACTGCCTGTCTTTGCCTTGACTCTGGAAAATAAAATTACTTCAGTTTTTCAATCGACTTGATAAGAGTGTTTCCCATCTTCAGTTACCATCAAACACATAAATGTGTTTCTGTGCTTAGGTTGCTGTCAGAGAAGATGACAAAAGCAGACTGGTCTTGGCTATCAATAAATGTTATGGGTGTTCCCTTCCTCCTGAACCAATTGTGAAATTTTCAGAGGGACAGTGCCTTCCTCTTTCATTCTGAGGTCAGGAATATAATTAGTATTCAATCAACTTCGTGAAAATGATATTTTTCAAAGTGGAAAAGTAGATACATGGTTTGAGGACAGCTTTGTGAGCTGCTTTGCTGACCTCCTCTTTTGGTGGGTGTTGGAGAGACCATGCGTTTGATCTCCTCTCTGATCTGTGGCAACAGGACAGCCAGTTGTGGGTTCTACCAGAACAGGGGGCTTGGAGGACTGAGATCTTAAGAAGTCGCTTATCTTTGTACAGGAGAAGTCTTTTGCTGAGAAGTACAGCATTAGTATTGTTCATGGGAAGAACTCTGTGCCTCCTCGGCGGTGTTTCAGAGAAGGGATTTACCAAATCTCCCTTGGCGTTAATTCCAGGAAGCGGACACCTGATGTCCAGTGACATTTGACACTTTTTCTCTTCCTGCTCGTCTGTTGTTGGAGAATGTTGTCTTGACCAAAATCTCTGGATGTGCAGCTGGAGACATGGTAACAGCCCTACCCAAAATACTAACAGTGATCTCTGCAATGGACAAGTGCTGACTGTGGTAGCTTTCCTCAAAATCCACGGGTGCACGCACAGCTTGCAAATACCACCGAAGCATCAGCAACTTGAATTTCAGTTTGTAAGCATCCACAGAATAATGCAGAGGCAGGACTTAACTCTTCACAGTTAGGTTTGTGTCAGACTAAAACAATTTTCTTTTGGTCCTGAAGCAAACTTGAGCAGATTATGGGACTATGCAACTGATGTAAGAAGTTTGATTCTCTCATATCTTCCAATAACTTGCCAGTTTTACCCAAACCCAAAATAAATGGGCTGCATTAAACCATTTTGAAGTAGCTCATAGGAGACATGATTGTCCTGTGTTTCTGGAAGATGAAACAGGGCACTATATGATTATAAACATGATTGAATTTCTCTCTAGTTTGTTGATGATATCATGGACCTGAACTAAGCAACTTAAAACCAAAACAAAATCTAAACTAACAAAAAAGTGATTGAATATTGATGATGGGTTTTTTTCCATTCAAAAGGGGAGTAAACTGCCAGTCTGAAGAGAATTTGCATAGTGGATGTTTTTTAGGACAACCTACAGCAGGTTTTTTTTGTTTATTTTTTTTTTAAATGGTGTCTTCAGGAAATTAAAAAACCTGGCTAGTTAATACTTGAATATTTAAGTTTAATATTAAAGTCATGTATTTACTGCTAGCAAAGTTTCCTCATGGAAGGCTTGCTTCAATAAGCTATTGAGGCAGCTTTTATGTTGCCTGTTGTACAGTGAAAGCATATTCAAATATGCCTTTGTTTGGGCAGCATTTTGTTTAGCTTTCATTCTTTATGTGAATCACACAAAAAGCTCTTTTAGAGACAGCCTTTTGTACTTAAAAAAGGGAACGAGTCTGAAATAGTTTTCAATTAGTAGAGTATGTTATGTGTAGTTGTACTTAAGAGTGTTTATGTTCTATGAAATATATTTTAAAGATATTTTCTTTACCAGATTTACTAATTAAACTATTTAAGCAAATATTTTAAATAGAAGAACAGGCAAAAATGTGTGTTTAGGGTTTTGAGTTGAATTATAGTAGCAGGTATATTACCATTGAAGTATTGTGGGTAACTGAAAGCAGTGACTTCTTCTTGCTGATGGTGACCAGGTTGTTGCTGTAATCAGGGTGTTTCACTGTCACTGTATGGTTTTGGTATGGTATTTCACAAATGTGGGTGGTTTTCACATCTCGGCTTTAATTGTTAGGGTGTTTTAGATTCTTTTTCATTTACCAGAACGACTTAGGGTGATACATAGCATTTGCACACCTTTGTTGCCTGGAGGAAATTCATTCTCTGGAGGATTTATTAGCGAGATCTTATCAGAACAGACACCTTGTAGTTTATGAGAACAATTTGTCCTTTTAACATACAGGGGTATGATACAGAGGAGTATTTATGTTCTGAAGAGACTACCTTTGAAAACATGAAAAACGTGTTGAAAGGAGGTTAAAAGGGAGCCCACCTGACTTGCTGGTGAAATATTGAAGGAAAATGATCTGTTACCACTCAGTTAAGGTCACTACTAATGAAGGGAGATGAAAAATATATTTCCATGGAACATAACAACTGCTGAGGCTGATAATTTTTCCCTCCAAATACTTCTGCATTTACAAAATATCAGTGTTACACAGTCCAAATACCCATGAAGCTTAAAATCCTAAGTACTGAATTAGCCTTTTTCCTTTGTTTTATTCCAAATATTTTTAAGAGAATATAAATCTATGTGCCTCACTCTGTGTTTGCAACTAGTGACTTAAAACATGGTCCCTTTTAGTCTTTTTGGGGCTCAGTTTCCCCAT
Source organism: Antrostomus carolinensis (assembly GCF_000700745.2). Lineage (NCBI taxonomy): Eukaryota > Metazoa > Chordata > Aves > Caprimulgiformes > Caprimulgidae > Antrostomus > Antrostomus carolinensis. The sequence goes on from NW_010332297.1 coordinate 13,233, forward strand.
TTTTAAACTACAAGAAGAAACTTTGCCTTACCTGGGCAGTAAGAAGACCAATTATAATCTGTAAAATTCTGTAAGGAGAACTGATTTTTCTCTGATTTCTCTTCTCAAAGTAACCTCTTTTGTTTCAAAGCATGGTCCTGTAGTATTTAATATAATGAGAATGAACTAATAAATTACTTCGGGTTTTTTAAAGTAGCTTTATTTTTGGAGTACATATCTACTGTCTGTTAGCTGAACTGTAGCAATTTCAGCCTGGAGGGGTGATGGAAGCTTATTACCCATCTAACACAATTTTCATTACATCAGAGTAAGGAGTTGGTTTTATTTTTGGGAGGGAAAGCAAAATTCAGTTAAAAAAAAACCAGATTGAGTGGTCACTTTGCATTAAAGCACAGGAAACAAAGCTATACCTTCCATCTCTTCCTTGTAGTAAACTCTGCAAGTCACTGGCCTCACTAAGAACCTACAGCATTGTGTAGCATCTTGGCTGCTCTTGGCTTTGTCCAAAGGGATGCAAAGAGCTGGGCACGGTAACACCCTCACAGGCAGTGAGTCCAGCAACAGCATCCCCGGCATTCTCTGTTCTTCACCTTATATCACTACTGAACTCTGGATTAAAAGTCCACTTACTTCCTCCCCCTTTTCTTTCATCAAAAACAACTGAGTTGTAAAAAATGATTGAGGATTAGTATTTGTTTTCAAAGTAATATTAGCCTGTGCTCACAGCAGCAGCATTCATTGGCTTTGTTTCTCCATTTTATTTCATGAAAGCATAATCCCTGAGGTGTTTTGGTTAGAACAGGTATGTGTGAATATAGACTAAAGGGCACTTCTGGTTGTGCCATTCAATCTTTTGCTGTTGTTATAACCAAACTGTGAAACTGCTTTCATTAAGATAATGCTGTCCATGGCAGTGTATGGACCTGGTGAAAACATGAACAGCTTTTACCCAGAATTGTAATTTTGTTTCTATTTTACTTTAAAGTACTGTAGGTCAAGAATATTGAAAACTAAAATCTCTTAGGTTACAGAAGGTGTGAGGTATGAAAAGGATACTGAATTTCCCTTATAGCTGTATGCCAACATGAAGAAGAGCATCCTGCTGTAGGAGAAGGCAGGCAGGGAGCAGGAGTGCCCTGCAGCTCTGCCTTCCCAGCTCGGCTGCAATGGGCATAGGGATGTAAAAGCTACTGATGGGCATCAGCTTGTGCGTATGGGAGGCTGTCACGGCAGTTGAATATATGCCTAAAATGGTGAAATGACTGCCAGCATAAGCTTAATTTGAAATCTGGATCTGTTACCTTGAGAGAGAATAGCCTTTTACTGATCTTACAGAATTTGTCAGGCTAGGTTTGACAAGCTGTTGTTTAGGATTAGGGATTGGGGTCAAACAAGGATGAGACATTCCCTCAGAAGAAGTTAAATGCTTCACTGTACCCATGTTTATTTTTAGAGTGGAATTGCTTTATGACTTCCTAATGAGCTTAAGAGTTGACAAGGATTTAAACTGTCTCTGGAAATACCCTGGATGTTGGGAGGTGTCACATTAGCTGTTCTGAAATAAAACAGACCAAAACAATAGCAAACAATTTCAACTAGTGTGCTATTTACCCATCTGATTAGAATTACTGTTAACCTAGTTAATATTCATAAGAAACTAAGCTTCTATTTAAGGGTGCCCTATGTTTCCTTATTCAAGGCAAGCATAAAGAAATACCAGGAGATACCCTGTCTTGCATCTTGAATTGCCAGGAGGAATGGGAGCCACTACCGTGTCGTGATTGTTTGTGCTGCATTCACATTCAATTCACTGATGAACTAAATCAACAATCAGCTCGAGTGTCCTGAGTGATGTGATGTAGAGTAACCAGAAATATGGGCTACTTATCAGCAAACACTGGTATCGCTGAGTGTCAGTGCAGTTCAAAATGTGATTTAACAGCAAATTTCCTATAGAAGCCAATCATGCCTTCTGTATACGATGCAAACAATCCTTTGTTGGGGCTGTGATCTTTTCAAGACTCACAGAAAGGTCTATAATCTTTTCCAAGGAGATGCTGAGAGACTGTCCTTGTCCATTTCCTGGTCTTTTTGGCCATCCTAAAACCAAAAGCAAATTAAGAATCCCAAGGGAAGCTCCTTTGGCAGCTGGAGATGAATAAGTATGTCCAACATGGGCAACCTTGTGCTATCTCCTTTTCTTTCTCAGCCTTAGATCTAATAGAGATGGTGACATCTGGGTTGCTGATAACAGCAAGAAATCTGTGTCTGTGTGAACATAACCATTCTACATTAAAAAGGAGAAACGGGAGCTTAAGGAATTGTTAAATCTGAGTCAGATATCTTCTTAAACAATGTGAAAGTCACTGTGCGCTGCTGATTGCCCTCCCCTAAGCTTGCTGATAACTTTTTTTATTAGTTTGTGTTCTCCATCTCTTTGCCTTGTTGAAGCATGTACTTTAATGTATCTGTTTATATGGTGTCAGGCTGCTTTCTGACAGTGGATTTGTATCAGTATAAGAAAATTTAAATATGAGATTAAAATAAAGCATAAAAGAAAGATAAGGGTTACTTTGAAAAATGACTTCGGAAGTTCTGTGAAATTAAGGTATTTAGGCAACCTTGACACAACTTGTCATGTGTGAACATCGGTGTAGAAGAGAGGTGGAGTTTTTTGGATGCAAATAAGTAATGGGTGTTTTGGGAAAGCTGGACTATAAGCACTTTAAAAATCAGCGAACTTTAAAAGATCAATTTAGTATTGTACTTTCTATTGGGACCATTCAACAAATGGAATATTTGATTTAGTGAACAATGGAAAAAGCAGGGTGATAGGTTTTCAAGACAACTTGGTAGGTTTTTTTAACTCAGGTCATGCAATGAGATGGTCACTAAAGGTGTAAGTACTCTTGTTTGTTTTCTTAATAGTACAGAATATAACATTATTGAAGACTCTTGTTGATCATTAATTCTTCTGTATGATGCTGAAGGTGGGCTTGGTTCCATGCTCATGTAAGTCCCTGAAGGGTTCCACTAATTTCAGCAGCCTTTGCTTGCTCTTTTTGTATCACCAGTATTGCCCATTAACTGGCAAAATGTCTCTCTGGGACTGAAGGTACCTCTCAAGGTAAAAAGGGGAAACCCGGTATTTACAAGATACTAAAATACCTTGCAGAACTTGCCAGACAATTTCTGCACGTACATACTTCAATCACTTTCTTAAAGTCTGTTCATTGCCTTTTTTTTTTTTTTTTTTTTTTTTTGTCATCTTCTCAGGACTCTATTAAGTGGCTTCCCAAGTCTCCTAAACTGTACAGTGGCCATAACTGGAGCTACCAGGGCTCTCGATGGGCCTCATTGAAAGGAAAGGAAAGTTTTCATGATGGTAACCTGTACAAATTCAGCTCTGCTAATGGGAAATGGAGGGAAGGAAGGATCAGTCCCGAGCAAGAAGCAGAAGAACTGGAGGATCCTGATGATGTAGGTAGTCTCCTTGAAGTCAGGAGGGACAATGGTGTGTATCTGTCAAGAAGCTATAATCTGCTTCTAGTGCTATCGTCCCTTAACAGGAGACTGCACTGCCTGTGCTTTCACATCCTCGCTTGTGCAGAGGGTACAGGATCATATTCAATGTTTTATTCCTTTACTTTGCTTGCAATTAAACAATCCATCCAACCCCTAAGAGTACAGTGCAACTTGCAGGTTGAGTAATGTGAGCAATGTTAAAATACATACTTTTTTTTATTTTACTCCCACTTATATCCCCAGTTACCAACATTGCTCCATCTCTTCAGGTAAGCAGGTTGTTAGCAGCGCTTGAAGCTCAGTGTCTCCCAAGGACTGGATGGTGGAAAAGTGAGGCTGCAATGCTACTCCACTGCATGTTTAGTTTAGGTAGTGCTCTTCCAGGATGCTGATGCCTGGGAAAACCTGGATGCTGTGGTTTCTCTAACCTGTGCTCACCAGTTATCTGTCACCTGGTCAGCAGCTTGGCTGTCTTCTCCGTCATAGCCTTGGAAAAGGAGGTTGCACTCTTGCAGCCTTTCCCTTTCAGGGCATTGCTCATCAGTCTTTCCTCCAGATGTTTGCTGGGAATTGAGGGAAGAACTGGGGCTCCTACTCCTCTGCCAGGACCTCTGCTCCCTTCCTCACCCCAAGTGCTGCTGGTGTGCCCCCTCCTCCAGCCCCCACCCCCAGCTCTCGCTCCTGGCCTTTCTCCTTGGCACTCCTGGGACTGCTGGTGCGTCCCTGTTAGTCAACCCAGCACCGTTAAAGAGGAATCTCTCTCAAGAGAAGAAAGATAATGTTTTATGTGAGTTAAAGCTAACAAATTCCTTTTTAATTTTAAGTGAAAATAGGAAGCAGTCATGCCTTGCTTGCTCTCCCTGGGGTTGGTGATATTTCTTTCCAACCAAAAAGAGATTGTGAGAAAGCTCCAATATAGATTGAAAAAATAAAGTGTCCAGTGGGGTTTCTGCACAGCTGTTCATGATAATGCCACTGCTTTTTATTTCTAGTATTAAGCTTCCCAACTTAGGAAGACATTTATGGGGTTTATTTTCAAAGGTGTTGATCTTTGTTTACTGCATCATTTTGCTGCCAACATAAAATACAGGATTATGGTAATATGAAGATCTGATTCAACCTTACCCATCAAACTAAGGAGCAAAAATAAGCTAAATACAAATAAAGTATCCATAAAGTGTGAACAGAATTTGGGCAGCATGGCTGAATTTCATTTAACCACTTTGCCAAGCATAACTGATAATTGGAAAACATCACTATGTTTTGCAGTCAAACTTGTCTGAAGCTTTAAATGTTTGGTGGATGTGTTTTAACTGGGTGTTTCAAGCCTTTGTGGGTTAACTAAGCATAGGGTGACATTGTCAGTTCCTCACTGCATCTCAGAGTAGGTACAGCCTAGAGCCAGACTTCAAAGCAGGCTTTGAGATACCTCACCTTTGAGGCTTTACTTCCAGTGAACCCCTAAATCACTAGGTTTGCAGGTCTTCACTCACTGACATTTGCAGCTAAATGAAGTCAATCCAGTTACTTAAACAAAATCTTCTCTCAGAGACATAGATGCAAGATGGGGGCTTGCCTTTACCTCTCACACCTGTGCTCCCAAAAATGGAATGTAAGCCTTGAAGAACTATGAGAAATGTTTTATTTTCTGTATGGAAAGTCCATTCCTTTGCCTCATGAATGTGATTCCTTGCCCTGGGACAGCAGATTCAGTGCTCCTGAGCTGCCAGAGCAGTCTCATTCTCATGCTCCATCCTTTTCGTAGGGCATTGCAGGATTTAGTTGGGTATGTGTGTGTTACATGTGCTTGTGTGTGCTGGGGGATCTGAAGAAAGGCTCTGTGAAGCCCAGTCCTCTCCTTGTTCCCACAATTTCTGTCCTCATGTTGAGGGAAAACCATGCCCAGAGAAATAATGGTAAAAGAAAGATACTTGTATATTTGCTTTAAAGTTGCAGTTTTATCTTCAGTGAAACAAATCCTAATGCACAGCAATGTGATAAGAGGGGGACAAAGCCAGTTTACCACGGGTAGGGTCTGGGTATCAGATGGGTATTCTGCTTCCTGTCGCTGTGTTTACTTTTTTTGTCTTTGACACCTAGGAACCCATTTCCAAGTTTTCTGGCAGCCTATTTGATACCAACGATAGCATGAGAGATCAAAGAAATGCCAGAACAGCTCTTCAAGAAAAGCACAAGTCAGCGATGAAAGGGAAAACTCTTCCAGGGACTAACACTAAGGTGCAGCCACCCATCTCAGCATCCGGCAGCTTCCCTGGTGAGAGCAGCCGGATTCCAGAGGAATCGAGAGCGGTGGATGCGTCGCAGCCCCCACTGAAGGTATTGAACTGCTGCATGGGCTGGGCTTCCTGGTGGGGAGGCTTTGTGTGGCTGTGGGGAGTTCCGTGTGTCCATGGGGAAGTCCATGTCTCGTGCAAGGCAGTTTATAAAAGATGCAAAGAAAGGGGGACATTGCATGGTAGATGTTGTGAGACTTTCACAGAGTGTAAGCTGAGGTTTGTTCTTGCTCTCGCTGGCTTATATGGCAAAAGAGTTTTCCATAAAAAAAACCCCAACAAACTTCCTTTGTAGCCATTTGATACTGTCTCTATTTTATATATATATCCAGCTTTGGTAGGTGAAGCCAAGGGTGTGTGTAGGGGAGCACTCAACTAAGTCTTCACTTAGTCCATGGTTTAGGAGCAGCGGCATGGCCTTACCCTCACCGCACGAGAAAGCCTCCATCTCATGAAAAAGGATAATTTATCCCTTCAAGTGAATTTTCAAGTGAAAATTGATCAGTGAGAACAGCAAGACCTGGGCTGAAGTTTCTAGAGAAAGCTATACTTGGAACTCAATGGATATGTCCTATCTTGGCATGCTTTGGAGCACATGAGGAGGAAATGTGCTTTACGGGTTGGCTCCCAGGGATGGCCCAGCATGGATCACACCTCTACTGACTGCCCATGGGGTGGGAGATGCAGAACTATGCAGCATCCCTGGGGTGCGGGATGCAGCTCCAGCAAAGGCAGCTTGCTTGGTGTGGCACCCATGCTGGGACCTGTCACCAAAGCACTGCTGGTAATCACGGGCTTGTGACGTCTCGAGTGTGTGGGTAATGCTAAGTCCAAGCAACATTTGTCAGAGTGGTTTTCATGTGACTCATAGGGTATTTTCATACCTTCTTAGGAATTTCAAATGAGCATGTTGCATATGCAAGTGTAACTGCATACATTTGTTAAATTTAAAAATGCAGCTGTGTTGAAATATTCTTAATTATAAAATATAACAAGCTATTCAAGCCTGAATTGTCTTAGAGATATGAAGCAAATCAATGAAAATAAGAGCATTTTGCTAATGTGATAAGGTGAAATGCAATTTGCATTCTGATTCCACTACACTATGACAATATGTTCTTTAAATCTAATCTGATTCTTGTTTTAGCAGTTAGCAAATTATTATTTACTACAAGCATATTATACAAAACTGGCATTGCTGTCATTGTGAATGCTCAGTAAATTAGTGGGTTTTATGAAACAGCTGATTTGGTCATCAACCTTATGAACAGTTTTGGCATGACTCTCAAACTTGGAGAAATAATGTATTCTCGGTGTTACTAAAAAGTAAAGACTAGTCTTGCATGTGCCCGTCTTGAAGCATAGCATCATTCTTCTCTGGGTTAAGCTCTACAGGGGCAAATCTGCTGGTGTTCAGAGTGGGAGGTAGATTTTCATTGCTCATGTAATTAATAAGCAATGTTTTTGATTAATCAGGCCACTTATCCATTATAATTCTTTTCCAGATAACCATTACTGTATGCAGTCAAATGGGGAGTCTTGGTATTAGCATTGCTGGTGGAAAGGGCTCATCTCCATGTAAAGACAATGATGAGGTGCTTTCATTACTCAAAATTTATCTAGTAATCATTAGAAAGAAACTAATGAGCAGTTCTTTGAAGCTATTGTGTTTTGTTGTTTTCTCTTTGAGGTTGTCCTCAATATAACATCACTGTCTGTAATAAAGCTAACAAGGGTAAACATGGGTAACTTATTTCCCAAAGTAGAAGCCGGCAGTAGATTTTGATGGGGAAGCTCCTGGAGGGATGATTTTGGAGAGAAAACTCAATGTAAACCAATGATTTTCCAAAGACAACCTGATGGCTGAAACACCATTGACTAGTTTTCCCTTTCTACCTCAATTTGGAATCACTCCCTTGGCAACCCACATTCCTCTCCCATCCCATTTGCTCAATCCCAGGAGCTAACTTGATTTGAGGGGAATATTTCTCATACCTTCTCACTTTATTATCACTTAAGTAAATCTTTGTTTCCTGGTCTATCCCCAAGGCATAGTGTAAAAAATTAATGACTTTTGTTTGTTCATTGTTGTATGTGTCAGCCATGGAGGCTTTTTTTTTTCTTGCTAATATGCTAAGAAATTTAGTTTTTATTTTAATTGAGGCAACAGAACAACAAGTCTTGAAAATTAATTACTTGCCATTTGCTTTTTACATCTAAGAACAATGGAAGAAACCCTGTCAGGTCTGAAATGTGTCTCTTGTGTTACCAGGGGATCGTGATTGCACGGCTGCCGAAAGATGGTCCAGCAGACTTGGCTGGAGTACAAGCAGGAGACAGAGTGGCAGAGGTAGATGGGCTGTTTGTCAGTGTAGAGTGTGGTCTCTTGTTGTCTTTAAATAAAATCACTCAGAATTGGGGAAGTTGAGATCTAGATCTGGGCTTGCCTTAGCTCTTTAGGTGCTTCCGAAGCTACATTATAAAGGAATTATAATGGCATTAAATTGTTGTATTCCTTCTTCTTATATTTTGTTTTTCAGATCTTTATGTTCAAAGTGCTTAATAAATTTTTATTCACTTAAATGGCTGATTTATAAATGAAAATAATGGTCTTAGGAAGCAGTTATAAGCACAAATACAGGTGTAATTGCTCCGAGAAGCTTTCTTATGACATTGTATTAGATTTACTAGATTAGTTCATTTCGGTTGTTACAAAGAAATATAAACTAGATGAGCTTTTTCTCCGCAGTAATTTTTGTTCGGGAGAGATCAGCTCAAAGTAACTCCCCTGATGGAGGCTTAGACTGCCCAGTGCCAAGGGATAAATGTGTCTTTCGGGCTGCTCCACCTCAGGTCTTATCTTCCCTAGCAGAAGCCACTCTCTTGAGCTTCAGAGGTTCCCAAGAGCACTGATGATCATTTACAGTTTTGTGATATATATTTTTGACCTGCTGTTTGATTTCCATCTGCTGAGAAAGATAGAGTGGGAGAAGAGCCTCTACAGAATTACTGGTCCATAATTTTTTTTAGCCCTTGTTCTCTTAAACTGTCATTTATACTTGCTTAAATTAATAGTTCTTACTCCAGCATACTCCTTGCTGAATTAAGGTAGGATTGAGCAAGCAATATTGTATGTCTATTAAATGTGAGGAATAAGGGTACAACCTATATTAGCCAAAGACAAAATAATGATAAATTAATCTACTAATTTTGTAAACTATGCTATACACTTAATAATAGAGGATTGTGTTCCACAATCCACATATGGAAGTTAGTTTAACATTTTTTAAAAAGGTTAATTATGGTTTAAATTCTGTATAATTTTACCTTTTTTCTTTTGTGAAAGGATTATCCTTGTATAAATTTTGTATTTTAACAGATGTGAGAGAATTTAAAGAATTCTTTACATATCTGACATTACCAGATAATCAGGGAAAAAAACTCAGGATTTTTAGTTAGCGTACCTTTAACTTCTGAGCAGTTTCTGGTAAATTCAGTGTCTTAAAAATCAACCACTTTGCTCAGGTTCCTCCATGAGGCTATAGTTCATTATTATTTTGGTGGCTTTTTGAAATATACTACCTACTAATGTCTGTTTGTTTCATGAATATTGACACAAGTAAAAAAAAGAGAAGGAATTTCTGTTCCATACTGTTCTGTCCTACTGTTGTTCTCCTACAAATAGTTATGATTTCTCTGTCTCCCACAAGATGGCAGAATCATTCATCTATTTAAAGAATGTAGAATAAAAAAATCTCTGCTTTTTGTACGTGTGGGAGATGAGAAGGAATTAATGCATTCAGATGTACTATAGGAGTCCTAATGTTTTGACCGTAGGACTAATCTGTGTACAAATAACTTTTTTGTTATTTGTACACAGCATTTTCCTCTTGATACTATGTGTTAAAACTTCTTATTCTTGAACTGACCATTTCAACTGTTCAAATATACAGTGTGTTCATCAAAAACAAGGAATGGCAAGAATTGCAAATTTATTTGCTTCTGTTGTGCAACCATATACAACGATAGGGCCAGGCATTTGTATACTAACCTGAGAGGGAGAGAATTGCTCTTCTTAAACAGTGTTCAGAATAAAAATGTGCATTTCTGCTGCTTTGTTTTTAAAGGCATCCCTCATTTCAGAACCTGATGCCCTTGATGCTGGTCCTACTGAAGCTTCACCCAAGGGCAGCCCTTTCCCAACAGTAAACCACGTCATAACAGTAAGTCAGATGGCCCCAGCAAGTAAAAAAAAATGGTGGTTGGCTAAGGACTTTGGGTTGTCTGTCATGAATGCTAGTAAAGATGGTAAAAGACTGGCACAAAACTCGTGAGTTGCTGTGTAAGAGGAGAATACATACCAAAGATCAGCGAGCCCACCATACTTTTACTTGGCCATCACTGCAGCCAGGATGTGGCTTCTGGAGGAGCTGAACTCCTGGATAAACACCAGCGTAGCAGACCAGAGCTTTTGAAGCACTCTGGTTTGGGGGTTTTAAAGGTAGTGTCCATTGCCTCCAGCTTAAGTGTTTATTCTGTGGTCTGGACTCCCTCTCTAGCTAATAGAAGGAGAAGCATCTCCAGGGTGCCTCTTTTAGGAGAGAGAGGTTCAGCTACTACCTGGAGGTGACTATTTTTATCTTTTGGGGAAACTTGTTTGACAGGCTAAGACTGCATGCCTGTATTTTAGGTGACTGATTAAGATTACCACACATGTCCCAGAAGGAAACAGCTGAGCCTGCAGGGTGGCTTTTAGAAATCTGATCCACTTTTATGAACTTCGTTAAAAAACTCAGCTCTCTGAAGACCTACCCCAATCATGGTCATCTGCCTGCACTCCTGAAATTATAGCTTTACTAGGAAGATACAGTAAGATTAGACTATCTGAATGGTTACAGTAAAAAGCATCCTATTTGTATTAAGCCTGAAATACCAGGAAGCAACAACTGTTTCTCCTACAGCAAAAGCCAGAGGAATGCTTTGTTTGATTCCTCTTCCACCATTTTTTCATCCTTTTCCAGGAATACCATTCACAACACGGCTAATGGCAAAAAATGAAAGATCATCTATTATATAAAACACTAGAATTAAAGACCACATTCAGTTTTTATTAACCAGTCACATTTTTTTTTTTTAAATAATGTGATTTGTTAGTTGAGTGAAAAATGAGCAAATAAACAATGCAAATCGAGTTTCCTATGTGGACCGCTATTTAGGAAGGTTTGAGCTGCAACTCTTGTCTATGAGATGGACTAAGTTTTTCTCTTCTATACAGTTGCTTAGAAACTTATTTTGAGGCCTCTGGTCTCCAGCATCATCTTGTGAAACATTTAGTTCAGTTTTATTTTCCAGTTGGAAACACTTCCATCATTTTTTAGTTTTTTTTTTGTCCAGCTCTACTTGGTAGCTGTTTCTTATGGTCTGAATACACATTGCAGGAAGCATGAGGCTTCCTGTCAGAGGAACCACTGTTGAAAGAGTTGATTCACAAATTGGTAGTGACCTGGATCTGTTGCAGTAGTATCTGACTTTTAGTGTTTTCAGCCAAAAAGAAGAAATTACCATTTTTTATGTTGTATGCTTCTTGGAAAATAATGCCTCCCTTTAAAGTTCTTCAGCTGCAAAGGAAGGAGGAGGCAGATCAGACCAAGCTATTTACCTTAGAGCATGGTGCACAGAGGGAGTCAATTGGCAGTGTATGTTCCAAGTGTCAAAAGTAGAAAATGTGCAAGCTTTTTGCGCAGAAACATTTGTATTTATGGTTTTGTTTCTTCTTCTTAATCAAAATCTTTGTGCTGGGGCAAACTGTATGTGTTACTGCCTTTAACCTAGAGCAGCATTCATCAGTCTGACAGATTATGGGCTTTTGAGGAGTATCCTGCTGACTTGGGAACTGGTCAGTGTCTCATCTGCTCTTGCTCTGGGTTTACTCTGGTAAAGTTCCTCTTATTTCTCAGTAACTGTCTTATCTGAGAAATGTTTACAGCCTGGCTTCTTATGGAGAACATGCTTTGCATGTTCAGATAAGCAGATGGCAGTAGGACCTTGATGCGGAATCTTCTTCTTTGCCAGGAATCTAGGAAGGTTTTTTTGTGTGTATTTCTGACTGGGTTTCAAGAGAAGGTGGGAGCATCTACATCAAGGCAGGGAAGGAGAGAAGCATGGTGGCAAATAAGCCAAAGGCTCCTATTATTCTTCCTGCAAAAGCTGAATTATGTGCTGGATGGTGCCCATCTTCCTTTTCCCTCTCTGTCATCACTGCTTCCTGCCCTCCAGCAGAGACCCTGTCTTCATCTATTTATTTTTATTGAATTTTAATAAACATCCTCTTTGCATATGCTATCTGTGATAATATTTTTCTCTTACTTGCTAGCCACAGCCCTCTAGCCATCTCTTGCCATCGCCCATCTCGTCTCCAAGCCTAATGGTCTGACATTACAAAGAACGATGCTGCTGCCAGATTGAGATTTCCTCTCTGTTCTCCATGGGCCTGGTTGCTCTAATGTCTTCTAAAAGGCTCATTTGAATTGTTAACTCATCCAGCCAAACTCCATTTCAAAGCCTTTGTGCCAACTTTAAGGTTTAATGACAGTGTGAATGACCAGTAATTAATTGGACAAACAATGAAAAGTTCTTTCACTCCAAGTCATTGTTTTGCAAAGGAAAAATGAGGATTGCCCTTGGTTTTAATTATAATTTAGCATTTTATTGAAATGCAGAGGCCTCAGAACTTTAATTAGAATTAGATACTTTTTTACATACTGTATTTTATAGACTTGTCTCAGTTATACTAATCACACCTCAAAAATATGGAATCTGTTTATTTTACTTTGTTTAATATGTATATATAAAAATATTTTAATTGAACTTAAACTGAGTTTTTGAATTTTAAAACACTAATCTTAAAATAAGAGTGTCTATAAATAAGAGCATCAAAGTATAACAGATTAGAACCACAACTGATATGGCTATCTACATGCAGACTGTGTGTAAAATATTACATGTCTAAAATATTACAGGGGAAAAAAAATTAGGGGTACAAATGTTGCCAATAATACCCCATGCTGACTTTAACAGAAGGAACTTTAACTTGGATTCTGGAGTCTTTAATTCCAGTTCTCTATTTTTCTGTCTTCTGCCCTCTGCTCCGTATTTTCTACTTGTCCTCTCAAACACAGAACCAACTCTGCACAATCTTTCTACATCAAAAATATTTTCATTCAAGCTCTGACTGAAATTCCCAGTGGATTTTGTCTGACTGAATGCAGAGTGTTGACAGGTTTCAGCATCTCCTCGCTTCATGACGTGTGTCACCCTGTCATCTTCTTTGATCCATTTTTGAGGCTATCAACTTCATAAGGATATTAGATACTTTGTAATTAATATCACATCTCTTAAATATTTTAATCTAGTATTTCCCTTTAATTCTTACCATATTATTTTCTTTAATTCTATGACTTTGCCCTGGGAATTTCCTCAGTTAGATTTTTTCATGTAGATCACCAGATATACAAGTGTCACTTATATTGAGGATTTTCAATGAAATTTAGAGTTATCAATTAAAAGTTATCTTGTAAAAGAAACTAAAAATCTGAAGAACTTCTTCAAGCTAAAAAAGCCAAATGTTTTGGTTGCTCTGTTAAAAATGTAGGGATATAAAATATTCTTAAATATGGTGAGAAGACAGACAACTCTGCTGTACTAGAATCTGTAATATATATCAGAGTGAAATGCTCCTGCACCTGCAGAAAGTGAGTAAGTATGTACCATGCTCCCACAATATGTAGGTGGCTGATTTCCTGCCTTTCTCCCACATTCTTTTAGATGCAAGTCATGGGAAACCTTACATGGATGAGAATCACACAGATCTATCTTCTTCATTTCCCGCTGATACAGACTTTTCAGGAAAGTCTTGATGCCCTTATATCGGTTGAAAATCTTCAGAAATCTAATCATCAAACCTTTCTTTATTCATCTGAGCTGCTTAGTTCTAGCCATATCAGAAAATTGTAATTATACAGTTAAACATCATAAAACTTCGTTCTTGTTTCGTTAGTCATTGTCTCATTTTTTCAATTTTAAAAGCAAAACCAGTATAATACTCAGGTCAGAAAAGCACTAAGAAAGAAAACAACTAAAGTGGGATTCAGAATGTCCCTTTCATCATCAAAGACAGATTTCTTCTGAAACTCATTTCAAACAATAAAGACCTTGCTCACAGACAGCGTTCGATTGACCTGTTCCCATAACACCATATGATCTAATATTTCAGTCTTCAAGTTTTTTATGAAGAACTGCTTTATCTCTTCTCCAGAACATTTTCTTTACTCTTAATCTTGTCAGGTAAGGGTGTTGGTATTTTTATGTTATTATTTTTTATTGTGACAAGGTAATTTAGTTTTAGAAGTCAGGAGTCAGGGTTTTTAGGCATGCTTGCAAAGAAGCCCCTGTTGCCTTAGCTAACCCTGTGCTGATAGTGTGAGCTTCAGCAGCTCGTAAGCACCCATCTGCCATGTGAGCTCCTTCTCCATTTCATCCGCTGTTTTGATTCCACTTTTATCTAAGTAACTCTCTTGTGTCCCCAACACAAGAGAGACATGGAGCAACTAGAACGAGTCCAGAGGAGGCCACAGGGATGATCCGAGGGCTGGAGCTCCTCTCCTATGAGGACAGGCTGAGAGAGTTGGGGCTGTTCAGCCTGGAAAAAAGAAGGCTCTGGGGAGATCTTATAGCGGCCTTCCAGTACCTGAAGGGGGCCTACAAGAAAGCTGAGGAAGGACTTTTCATAAGGGCAGTTAATGACAAAACAAGGGGAAATTACTCTAAACTGAAAGAGGGGAGGTTTAGATTAGATGTTAGGAAGAAATTCTTCACTGTGAGGGTGGTCAGACACTGGAAAAGGTTGCCCACGGAAATGGTGGATGCTCCCTCCCTGGAAGTGTTCAAGGCCAGGCTAGATGAGGCTTTGAGCAACCTGGTCTAGTGGAAGGTGTCCCTGCTGATGGCAAGGGAGTTGGAACTAGATGATCTTTAAGGTGCCTTCCAACCCAAACCATTCTATGATTCTAGGAACTGAGTATTTCTGAGTCAGGATGAAGAATAAAAGTTCTGTGGTATAGGCGCTATTACCTCCATAGTGTAGAGGTTACGGAACTTATTTTGTGATTTTGGGATTAAGTTCCTGCTCCAAGCAAATGGTTCTGTGTATCTTTTTTCCTCTCTTAAGTAGTTTTCTCACAGGGCAGAATTGACTCACTTCAGACTTTTAAGTTCTTGGATTTTGCAGAGCTTGTAATTTAAAATGCTAAATAGGAAAAACCTATAAAAAATTAAAAGTCATTAACTGATCTTTTCAAGATACCATATTCAAATAGCTCAAAGTTAAAAATCTACAAAGTAAACCCATCATATGGTAGACAACGTAAGCAAAAATACATACAAGAGACAAGTAGGCTCAAGCAAGGCACCAGGAATCATGCTGCAGAACATAGCATACTATTTGAGAATAAAAGAGGATAAATATGTGAACAACCACAGAAATGATCAGCAACATCTCCAACTCTGCAGAAATTCAGCAGGGCAGGAGGCTGTACTGATTTCCTGCAGGCATTCAGGTATGACTGCTGCCTTTCACAGGGGGGAGGCGTTTTCTTCAAAATCAAAGGACTGGTAACTTGTGCCCCGGGTAGCACTGCTTGTGCAGGCAGAACCTTCTAAGTCTCCTGATGTGATTACTGATTACCACAATGCATTGTCTTCAATATTTTTATAGCATCAGATCATAAATGATTACACAAAAGCACTTAAATGAAAATCTATGTATCAGGTTCCAGTGTCAGGGAAGTCACTATCCAGTGGTATATTAGAAGATGAAAGAAATGGAGCAAAGACAATTTTCATAATCAGTGTGAATCGTATAAAAGCCTTTTGTGTCCGATGGCATTGCAGATATGACATGATGGACGTTGATCTTTCATTTTTGTCTGCTACAAAATATGATGATGAGTTTGACTGAACTTACCTTGTGCATTGCCCTTGGGAAGCACTGACCTGCTAGATAGGAAGAACAGAAAGGAGCTTCACTCTAAATGTGATATGCCCAAATGTTACATTTACTGCATATTGGGAGACAGATAAAACATTAAAGCTGTTTCTTTTGCTATCCCAATTAGAAGTGGAGAAAATGCTGTTTTAAACCTGGCTTCTAAAAGATATCAATCTCTAGAAAATTCTCACAGAGGAAATTTTAGGGGAAAGTACCTGGAGTGGCACTTCTCTGGTGCATTGAACCTCCGGGGACTCAAGCTGAGCTGAATTAGATTTCAGAGCAAATCACCAGGCACAGTGAGGGAAGAGCAACGAGCTCCAGGAAGAGGGGCAGGTGGATGGGGTAGCCCCTGCTTGGGGCCCTCACCGGGCTGCTGCACACAAAACCGAGGCAGCGCGTTCAAAAACAGGGTGCCAAAGCTCAAGTGCAAGTCTTGAGAGCAGTGTGGCTGCGCCAAGCGTAAGGATGGACTGAATTATGTGTTACCCTCTCCCAACCCTGAGCAGCAATAGGTGCTGTCACGAGCCGGCTGCTCCCTGGGCACAGCAGCATGGGCCACCTTGCTTTCCTTGTGCAGAGGTCTTCTGCTGCCCATTGTAAAAAGGCGCTTCACCCGTGCCTGACCTTAGATTTATCTTCCCCAGGGTGCGGGAGAGGTTTATACCTGTACCTTTTCAAGGCCAAGTTGGATGAAGCTTTAAGCAACCTAGTCTAGTGGAAGGTGTCCTTACTTATGGCAGGGGGGTTGGAACTAGGTGATCTTTAAGGTCCCTTCCAACCCAAACCATTCCACGATTCTCTCTCTCCATTTGACTTCACAATTTCTGGAGTTTGGCTGCAGGCCTCGAAAGCAGTGAAATAGCACTGTAATGTGCCAGGGAAAGGGATGCAGCCAGGGATAGCTGAGACCAGGCATGTTGAGGGTGCACCATAAAACAGGTGCTGGTTAAAATGTTCCTGGTAACATGCTATAAAAGGGAAGCTGTGTGGAATGCCTAGACGGGGTTTGCAAATTTATACAGTTTTGTACACATGGCTGCATGTGGGTGTTTTTTGTCGTCTCTCTCTGCCCCAGCCACCTTCCCTGCCACACTCTGGCTGCCTTGATCCTTCCGCCTGGCAGTGAGATTACTTGTGGGTAATAAATTCACAAGGAATTAATTAGATCTTTCTTCGTCTTTAACTTGTATTTCCTCTACATTTTCTTTTGGGGAGAAGGTTGCTTTTATACATTATCTCTGTCTTCGGGAGCAAAGCATCACATTGCTTTGATTAAAAAAAAGCCAACAGATGCCAGTTTTGCCTGAACCATGCAGCAGCTGATCAGCCCATTCTCTGCTGTTCTAGTTAGGTACATTTTGGCATCTTCTTTTTAAAGCTATTATTTAAAAATCCAGCTGTGTAGCATTTCTTAAGGCATGAATAAATGCCCTTCTTCATTGAGACCAAGTTTGATTTAGACAGTTTCTTTTATGAATGCAGTCATTATCAAATGTGACCACCTGCATCTGGCAAAGGCATGTTTTCATTGTTTAGTGAGAAGTCTGAATTTCCTATTGTGCAAGTCTAAAATACTGTTGCCAACATCAGTGATGACAAAAAAGGTAAAATTAAGTATAAAATAATGACATTATAAATGAAGTTTATGTAAGTGCTCTCAACTGAGTAGATTACTTTTTTCCCCCCTGTTTTCATCAGCTGAAGGATACCAGCCTTAACACTGGTGTCAGCTGTTAAGTCAAATTTCAAAAATATGTACTATTTAGATATATGGAGCTGAACTAGGCAGGCTTCCCTATTAGATGTATTTTCTAGCTGGGGAATATTTTCTTTAGAAAGTGATCTGTTTGTACTAGAATTAAAAGTCTGGTTTTCTTCCAAAAGGCCAATCCAAATCCTTTTCTCCTGACCCTATTCTTACAAACTTGGGCTTTTCATGTGTCTTATCACCTTCTGATTCATAGCCTCTCTCCCTGGTGGCTGGCCTTGCTCTCAGCCATGCTTTGCCCCGTCGCTGCTGGTTACACCTTTCATGTGAACCTTGGGCTTTAATCATGACTCTTTTGAGAGAAGCTCTTGAGAGCTTTCTTCTGCCAAAATTGGAGTATGGACCTGTGGGGGGCAGGTCAGGGGAGGGCTTATAAAAGAGAAAAAAGATGTTGTTTGTTCTGTTTGGCTTTGTTTTTGAAAAGGTTATAAAAAGACATTATGAACTGTCCTTTATGGACTGTTCTGCAACCTTTTGGACAAAAATTTTTCTTAGAAGTGGAAAAGAAGAGCATATGTATACAACTGGAAGTTAAAAACTATTGGATGTTAACCTGTTGGCAGGACAACTCATTTACCATACTTTAAGAAGATGTTTTCAACTGAAGCACCATAACTATTTGTGGGTTTGTTCCTATCCTGTTTCATTATGAAAGAATGTTTGCAGCCAACACTGGAGTGCAATTATCCCACGTTGTTTAGACTGGTTTGTTTTACTGCTTCTTGCAGTGGACTAGGAGTGTACAGACAGCCCGTGCCTGTGCTTCAGTTGAAGGAGTCCAACTTTCAGTGGAGGGTAGTAATTCCATTAAATGAGAGTGTCTGACATAATTTCACAGAATCACAGGGTTTGGAAGGGACCTCAGGAGATCATCTAGTCCAACCCCCCTGCCAAAGCAGGTTCCTTACAATTTAATTTTTAGCTATGCCTGATTTAAACAAAACCCAAATTTTTTAATGAATCTTTTTAGTGTCCAAAGTCTTAGGGCTTACTTTGAAAAAAATATAAGAAAGATACAAACAAGGTAGTGGAACAAATTCCCACATTGACCAATGGTTTTGGTACAGGACATGTCCTTTGTGAAGCTTACTTTCTAGGCACTGAAAAGTTATTATCAGGGCGAAAAGTAAAATAGTAACCTATTTCAAATGATTAATTATACATTTTTCAAGTAAAAGGTATTTTACATATTTTGATGATTTGACATTGACTGGTACTTCAAGTATTATTTTAATAATGAGTGCATGATGATGGAAAGTGTGTAGGAGGACTTTGTGATTTCAACAGAAATACTTTAAACAAGTTCAGGCACTATTCAGTAAAACAATGGAAAAACACAGGATCCTGGATAATCTGTCCTCCTACACCAGGATCAAGTTCTTCTGAAGAGTTACTGGTAGAAAATGGAAATTCCACACCTTCCCACATGCCTTAGGCAAGTGACTCCTGAGCTCAGCTGCCCGTGCTGGAAAGGCTTCCCTTGGGCTTCCCTTGTTTCCATCCTAAGTATCTCTGTCTTAACCTGTCTGTAATGGGCA
>NW_010332297.1:32439-36951 GCF_000700745.2 Antrostomus carolinensis
TTTTTTTCGCATATGAAATCTGTTCTCCTGTCTTCCCTCAGTCGTGATGCACCAGGAAATGTACACTCAAATATGAATTAAAGAAAAGCTCCAAGAGCAAAACTTGCCTATTTAATAGGGAGAAGCTGCAGTACATGAAGAAAAGTGTGGAAATCTGAAAGCAAGAGTAAAACCACCCTGGGATTCTGGGAAGAGAAGCACTGGGTTTGAGAAAAGGGTGGAACAAAAGATAATGCAAGTTTAGAGTTGTTGAGTTTTATTACTTTTTTTTTAAAAAAAGAAAAACAAAATCCAACCAACCAAACAAACACCAAAAACTGGAATTGGAAAGGAAGTTTAGATTGTGATTTTCCTAGGAGAGTGAAAGTAGAAGCCTGAGTATCTTGTAACTGAATTAGATTGTGGAAAATTTCATACTCTGTTACTTAATTGGGTTTGCTCTCAATTTGCAGTTGTGTAGGTGGCACAGTCCACAACCAAGATTGTTGTGTCATTGGTACCTATAATTCACCTGTGAGAAAATTTGGGCTCCTCTACAACCCATTGAGGAGGTGGGTGCAGAGCAGAATGATCTGCCACAGTGGAAGGGGCAGTAGTGGGCTTGGGGACAGCAGCAATATGGATCTGCATGGGGTTTCAGAGGGAGAGTGGGCAGGGAGATGTACAGAAAGCAGAGGGACAGAGGACATAGCTGCACTTGGACCAGAAAATTTTATTTGTTAGAGAAACTCAGCAGTAGTCTCTGAATCAGTGTGGGTGTATATGTGAGCTTTCATCTGCCTGGAGAGGATACAAAGGGATTGCTGTAGATCAGAGCTGAGCCTGCTCTCCTCTTGAGAGCGCAGGTTTACAGCCTTTGCAGCACTTCTGGGCTTGGATGCTGTTCAGCCTCTGCTGTAGAAAGTTGATTGGTCATTTGGTGCTGGTTCCTCTTTATCTGCAGCAGCATGAAAGATTAGATGAATGACTTCCCCCAACACCAATTTTTTCATGGAGGCGGTTGATACAATTACTGCAGAAATGTGGGACGAGCAAGAAATGGTGGGCAGGCGGTTGTCTAACGGGGACCCTAACTGGGGGGTGTTGGTAGATGTGGTAGGTTTAGCCTATCTGGCAGCCAAAAACCAAATAGCTGCTCACTCACCCTCTCACAATGGGATGGGGGAGAGAATCAGAAGGGTAAAAGTGAGAAAACTTGGGGGTTGAGATAAAAACAATTTAAAAATTGAAATAAAATTTAAATTAAAATAATAATTATAATAACAGTAATAATGGAATATTCAAATGAGTGATGCACAGTGCAATTGCTCACCACCCACTGACCGATGCCCAGCCTGTCTCCAGCCAGCAATCCCAGAGCAGAGACAGTCCCGAAACCAAAACTGTAATCCTGGAAGAGAAGGCCTGAGTGATCTGAGAAAATCCAAGAGCTTTCCCCTCAACCCTCATTAATATACTGAACATAATGTTATAAGATATGAAATGCCCCATTGACATATCCAAATGCCAATTTGGGTTTGCTAATTTACTATGCTCCCCACCCCAGTCCTTTACACCTGCAGATGAGCCAATCACAGGGAGGTTGGAAAGTCCTTCATCTTCCAGTGACAATTGAAAACATTAGTATGTTATCAACATTATTTTCGTAACAAATCCCATACTGAAACCAAAACACAGCAATGTTCTAGCTACAAAGAAGAAAATTAGGTCTATCCTAATGAAACAAGGACAGTAGGAGAGTTGTGCTGCCGGCGGAGAGGGAGTGTTCTCCAGAGGCTTGGCCGCAGCTCGGGAGCTGGAGGTGTGCAGGCTTTCAGGCCGTGGGCGTAGGAGAGAATGTGTCATCAAGGAAATGAGATGAGTTTTTGGGAAAGTTGTGAAAGCCTAACTACAGCTTGCAGTGTATTGAACACAGGGGGAAATGTGAAAGAGTATTTGTGCCAGAGTTGAACATCCTGTGGGATTTATTCTTCTAGCAATGTTGTTACAGTCTCAAATTTATGTTACTTTAAGGTTTAGATAATTAATTAGAAAAGAAATAAAAAGACTATTTTTTTTTTTATAATTAAAATGAATAATGGTCTCTAAAATAAGGGGTATTTCAGAGTGCTTGGAAAAAAAAAGTCTCCAAAGGGCCTTTGTGCCAAATCAAAACTCTGAGTGTATATGTTTGGGAGTGGTGGTGGAGTGGAATAACACACAAGAACTTCATGCTATTAGTTTCAAGTTTTAGGGTTATGCCTCATCAACAGCTAGTATTTTTTTTTTTCTATTTTCAATTTCATTAATTAAATTCTCTTTGTAATTGTAAGTTCTAGTCCCATCATGATATTTGAAAGGTAGTATGCAAGAACAAGTCCTAAAAGTGACGAAACATTTGAAGACGAGCGTTTTTTAGAGAAATGTATTTGATTCCTTGCTGGGGAGTAGAAACCGTGCTGACAAAGGGTATTTCAGTAACTGACTTTCAGAATTACTGGGGTCTATTCTTCAAAAGGAAAAAGAAGTACCGGTGACTTCCTTCATACTTGCTAATGCAATACCTGCTTGGTCTTGGGGAAATGTGCATGTGTCTATTTCTGAGTGGCACAATATACAAAGAAAGGTCTTCCCAGAGCTTTGAACAGACAGTTCAATGAAATGCAAAGCTGCATCCTGGATATTTCTACAGGTAACTTCAGATAGGGCATAGACCTCCGCTCTGGTTTTTGAGGTGGCAGAATTTCAACACGTGCCCCACCTGTACTTATAGGCTGTGCATTTGCTGTAGCACAAAGCAGCTGGCTGCTGGCTGTCATTAAGAGAGAAACATCTTTCACCAATGAACAGAGCCAAGAGAAACATCCAGTGCATGGAAAGCTTATAAATGCTGTCAGGTGTGCGTGACAAGAGCAAATCTTCCCAGGAGTTGTTAGCTTGGCCAGCACTTAGAATCTGTATTGGTTATTTACAGCTTCCAGAAATGTGTCCCTATTAGTCTAAGCAAAAGAGGGGGAGTGGGGGGAGATATTTGGGGAGATAATTGGGTGTTCAATACACTAGGGAATGTAACTAAATTTATACCTGGTTTTAAAATTAGTTTACGGCTATCAAGAGTGAGATTCAACTCCAGACTGACACCTGCAATTTGGTATCTACACGCAGTGTGCCTGCCTGTGAGCCAAGGAGGTGCTGGACTAATGCAGTCAGTCAGTGGAGCCTGGGGAATAATTAATTTTACTTCAATGCAGAAACCTAGTGTCTGGCTAGCTGAACTGCCACAAAGCATCTATGTGCTTGTATCACTTTCTAAATCAAATAAACTACAGCAAGGAAATAATATATAAACAATTGAATTGTGTGGTGTGAACATTAAACATTCTTATAAAGTATGAAAAAATGCAACAAAGTAGCTGATAAATAAGATAAATAAATACCTTTCTTGAAAATTTTCAGACTACTAGTAAGATAGACATTTTATTTATTACATGTTATTATATTACCTTCTTGATAGATATATTGACTTGTTTTCATTGACATGTTTTCATTACATATTAAACTTTTTTTCAAAATTAGTAAAAAGTAGGATTACTTTGTGCATAAGAATTAAATTTGTAATAATCCATACATTGATACAAACTGTTGCTGATACATTATTTGGCTATACATAAAGAACCTGACATTCGTCTCTCTTCTCAGTTACAGTGTTTAAATTAATTTTAAATCATTACAACATAGTTCTCAAAGAACACAAAGTTCTTGGCCAAAAAATTTGATCTGAATCAAATCCATGTATGTATATTTATTAACTAATGAATTTACACATTGATTTTTTGACTTAATATTTTTCTTAAATATATGCTGTCAGTAAAAAAGCCAAAATATGCAATTTTTCGAAGATCAATAATTTATATGCTTTATGGTCCTTAATTAATCCTTTATTGCTTTCAGGTGCATGAATTTAATGAAGTTAAATGAAAGTAGATTTATATTTTTCGTATTTACTTGTCTTTATTTTTTAAAGATTGTTTATTTTTTTTTTCTTTTTTCCTATGAAAGGTTTGGGTTTTTTTAATTAGCTAATGGGAGGAAAAGGCAATTGTTTTAATTATCAATGCAACTTTTGGCATAGAACAGTTCACCTGTCAGGAATCCTTGCGATGTTACATCTCGCATGTTTTTCTCATCACCTGCTTCCCCTGTACCTTTGAAATATCCCCTTTAAACACTTCCCGGCTCTTGAACTGATTCTTTTCTCTGCCATCTTTCTCATCTTACTGAAGATACCTCGGATAATCCTCACGCGCCCTTCCACCTCTGATGAAGATACTGACCAGTTGCCCCCAGGCCCGGATGACTTTGAGCCTGAAGAGCCCGACAGCGCAGAAGGCCGTGCCTATTCAGACTGTCTGAACAGTGCTTTTTATCCTCCCTAATAAAGCACTTTTCTGGAAAGAATTCATGGTGGTTTTCTTTCCCATCGTTCGATTATGTTTAATGTAGTACTTGAGCCGCTATGCCTTATTTGTAGGG
>NW_010332297.1:36982-49806 GCF_000700745.2 Antrostomus carolinensis
GGGGGAGCAGAACCCGTGTTTGTATTTCTTTGCCTTGAACCTTCCTTCAGCCAGAACTTGGGTACTTGAAACAAAATGTGCTGATGAGGTTATGTGAATGTCACCACGTGTTTCAATAGCCACTTGTAAGGGCGTTCTACAGCACCTAAATGCAGTGATGAAAAGAGCAGATGATTTTTGTTCAAAAGGTACTTTACCCATTTGGAAACACTCTGAAAACAATTGTATAGTTTGGTTTTTGTTTTTAATTTTGTGTCTTTGTTTTCTCTATATAGCTCATCCTTCTGTCTACCCTCAGATTCCTTTGAATTGTCCCTTTTAATGTTGTTTTCTATGAGAATAAAAAAATCCTTTTCTGTCTTTTAAATAGTGCTGATTTACTTTTTTTTTTTTCCTGGTAGTGAAATGTTATTTCCATTGGAATTCTGTATCTCATTCTAGTGTAATAAAGAATAGTTTCTCCAGGTATATTGGGAATGCAAATGTGGATCAGATTTGAACAGAACCTGTAAGTTACGTTATATTAGATCTAAATGCAGGAGGCATCTTATGCAACTATGTACCTGAGAGTAATGAGAAGCAATTGCTTATGCTTGTGGAACTGTCTGAGACACTTTAATTTCTTCTCCTGACTTGCATATAAGCAGAACACCTTAAATTTGCCTTACTGTGATATGCCAGTATTTTGTGTGTATGTGTGTATATATATAAGGTAAGCATTTAAGAGCAAATATTCTTGTACAACAGTGTTCAGTCCTTCAGTTCTCTTCACTGCTATTCAGGTTTCTAATGCATTTTGAGGTGCTTAAAAAGAACCTTATGTTATTGATCTTCGTGGGGGGTTCCATGGTGCTACCTTCACTAAGAGGTGGGGTCTGGCTCTGCTAGACTGGGATGTCATGACTATTTTTTCATGTGCATAAAGTGTTCATCGATGGTGTTTATGATGTATATACAGTTTATTTTCCTGTAAATGTAATATAACACAACTCAGTGACTGAGTGAATCCTCATCTTTTATTCACATTTTGAAATATTTCCTCATCTTTTATTCACATTTTGAAATATTTCTCAGGTGATCATTCGTATAAGATGTGAATGAATGCTGGTAGCTGGCTTTTCAGGAATTAGGAGGCTCCCAGCAGAGTACGGCTGATGCAGAGTGAGAACAATATCTCCTACTGATAAAAGGGATATTTTATTTTGCAAAAATAGGTTTGCAGCAACACTATGGTAAGATTTCTCTTGACTGTCAACTGCATCTATTGTGGCTTTTTCATTATGTTGTACATCACCGTTTTAACTGAAGATAATTTATCAACAATAGGAATATTAAACTAATTTTCATTCATTTGCAAATGGACATTACTTTAGAATCTCCTATGGCTTTAATAATAAAGACTGTATTATGTGGATAAACATTCCAATTTGAATTAGCTTAAATGATGTTGATAAATTAAATTATATTTTAAAATATTTACTTCCCATCCCTTTTCTTCTTTCAAAATAAACAGAGTTCTTCCACCATGACTTAATGTTTGATCAATGCATATTGCAAAAATATCATAAAGCTCAAAACCCATAAGCGCTTTGGCAATCTAGCTCATAACATATGGTTTATTATTGCTTTATTGTGTCTTACTAGACTGCAGAAAAAGTAAACTTATTCTGCTGTTATAAACCAGTCCTGAGCTGCAGAATAAGTTGTAGTTGAGAGTTAGTGAAATAAAATAGGCGTTCTGTTGAGAGCTCTGTATTTTCATTCTTTTTCCTCCTCATGCACAGGTGTGTGTTTTAGATTCTTCATTAGGTCTAGGAAGTCAAAATGCTTGCTATCCAAATTACATGCTCTTAACCAAATGCTGCCAGCATTCAGATAACTTTTAAACACTTGTATCTTTTTCTGTCCTATTCAACTGAATTTGTTTTCAAGACGAATTTCATATTGCAGTGTAGAGAATTTTGCTGTGGTTATAAACTGATGGTGGTAAGACTCTCTGTGGAAAAAAATTGAACACACATTGACAAATGAGCCTGAAAAGTTTCATAAATAGGCATGCAGCTCTACAAAATATATCAATCAAAGCCTCTGCTACACATGTGTTCAGGCTTTGCTTAAGCAAAAAAAATGCTGGGGCAGGTGATTACGTTTCTCTTTTGCTGTGCAAAAGAGGGGCAGAGGTGAAGGTAGATGCTGGTGTCCTTATCAGCACTGAGTAATGTCTTTTTTGAGGTTTGGTTTTTGATAAAGAGTGGGCAGAGGCAGAAGGTGGAAAAGGTGCGATGGGTGTTGGTCTGTTAATGATGGCTCATACCCTGTGCTCTTGCTTCCTGCTCACCTGGGAGGTGCCTAGAAAAAGTCCACTGCCTGACTAGGGAGCAGCCATTCCTTTTCCATGGGGAACTGGCTTCTCCTCACTCCCAGCTGCCACATCAGTTAAAAAATTAGCTAAGAAGGTATTTAGTGCTTTCTTAATGTATTTCGTTAGCCGCATCTCATCATTGCCATGTCCATCATTGTGGAGGAAGGCAAGGCAAACTGTACCACTGAATATGGAAGGAAGAGTTTTTTGTGTTGCATCTATTGAAATATATTTTACAGCCTGGAATAATTTGATTTGCTGGAATATAGCAGTAATGTTCAGGGACATCATGTGTATACAGCTGAAACAATGGATATCCAACAAAAAAGAGCTCAGTTGTTTTACCACCCTCTGTACTCCTGAAGGACAGCAGATGTAGGACCTTGCCAGCATAAGTATAGTCCACTTTGACACAATCAACTTAAAAGACCCATGAAGAGAAGAAAGCACTTACAGCTTCCATGGACTGCCGTGTCAGAGAAGGCTCAGAGCTGTAGAATCAATTTATTGTAATGTTGAAATAACCTTCCTTGGCTTTTATCCTCAAACATATTCAAACTTGCCCCTTTGGAGCAAATTTGTCAGGGAGACTCCTGCTCCCTATACATGACATGTAAAGCTCTGCTTCCTCACATGCAAAGCAGAAAGTTGTGGTGCCTGTGGTGTTTCCTCCTATTTCCACGCCTGCTAGCTCCCACTCCCTGAGTGTTTGCAGAGCCAGCGGGGTGGACCAGGGAGCGACAGCAGCAGCTGCTGGGTGCCACGGCAGGAATGTGGACCCACCTCTCCTAAGGATCAGCTTCCCGCCCTCGGCTCCCTCAGCTTGGAAGGTAAGCCTGCTCCCTATACAGCCCTGGTGGCTCTGGCATGCTTTTCGTTTCTGCGAGGAACATGCCATGAAATACCAGCTAGAAATGCTGCCGAGATCCTGACGTTTCCAGGCATGTGCATATGACCTTGGGTGGACTTGCTGGAGTAACGTAGGGATACTGGTGTGACGTGCTGGGGCTGAGAGAAGGGTGGACACCAAAAATAACCTAGAAAGCTTCACTTGTGGCGAAAAGTAGTGAAGGACCCTACTGAGTTTTGTGTTTGTTTGCTTTTCTTTTAACTTTTTGACTTAAGTGTGTGACAGAAACTGTCTCTCCAAATCAGACCTCTAAAAGTCACTGTGGATGTGATTTCTGTATTAGTTTTAGGGTTTTTTAACTGATATATGTGACTTAAGTGGGTGTATTTCATCTAAGTATAATATGATTGAGCACATCAGGGTCAGAATTAATATTTCTGACTTGAATGCTTATGGTGTGTTTGATGCTGAGCAAATAAAAACTACCGGCTTACGAAAGAAGCGCTGCAGATCTATCACGTGTGTTACCATCATTGGCTGGCAGCCCCGGGCTACAGCCGTGTCAGGCTCAAAATGAGAATGTGCAAAATAAAAGAATTGCAGTGGCCACATGAATGAAAACAGCTGAGAGTGACACACAAACTTTGTGATAGTCACTTGCTTCCTTTTCTAGGAAGAGCAGATCAAATGAACACAGAAAATACATCTGCTTAAATGGTTTCTTTACACAATGCTACTAATTCGGATATTCAGCCCTTCCTTACAAAAACCAATTACAACGCTACCTCCCCTTCCACTTCATCTCTCGGCCTCTTGTTAGGTTGTGCTCTGAGAAGAAAAACAGGTGTTAGGAGACCAGTGACTGTAATACAAAGAAGTAATTCAAAATAGCACAGTAATGTAGGCAATGTCTATAACGTGCTTTTTACTTAGCACCTGTTTAGTATGTTTTCCTTTGCAAAGTAAAACAGGAAATACACAGTTACTAACAGTGTTTTAGAAAGTCCTTGGAGTAAAATAACCACTATTTCTGTGTAGAGTAAGAAATGTACTCCCATAATTATATAAAACCAAATTCTCATGCGGTTGGAATCATGATTGTTGACTAGGTTTAGTGTTGAAATGTCATGCTGAGTAAGGTGCAGTAGATAACAAAATGATGCCGGCCTTTCTACGCTATCTCCAGGGTCCTTATATATTAGCATCCAGGCTATGGAAGAACCCTGCATCCCATGTTTCTTGTGCTCCCTGATTTCAACTCAATGGCATGAAGTGTGGTGTCATACTCTGTTGCATTCTTAGCTTTTTGCTCCCATTCCCATCTCCAATGCAATCTGCTCCAACTCCCTAGTCAGCAGCATGATGCATCCAGAATATGAACTTCCATTTACAAGAAATGGAGCAATTGGGTTTTTCCCTATTCAAGTATTTTACTTTTCACTTTTTTTTTCTTTTCTTTCTTTTTTTTTTTTTTTTTTTTTAATGGAATCTAGTAGTCAGGCTGTAGTAGCCACACATTGAAAGGGGGAGATGTTGTATTTTTTATTGTGAGTGCTATTAGACACCTTTACAAGAATGTTGATGGAAATCACACTTGTAAAACTGCATATTCTCATCAGCCTTTCATGTTGGAATCATTATGAGTAAAGTCAATTCATAGTCACTTTCTTGGGTCTTTCTCTAGTGACTGCCTTTGACATTCACATGGGTGAGCTGACCCATGAAAACAATTAGAGACTCTGGAAGTAGAGAGTGTGAAAGTGGCTGAAGATTAAGTTTTAAGGTAGTTAGTATGAGTGCATAATTACACACAACCTAAACTCCAGAAAAAATCTACCAGTGCTGGTATAAGTCTATATGGACTTAAATATATACGTCTTGAGTCCTATGTTGCTAGTTCGTTGCACTGCTGGCAGCCTGCTCTTTTACCGATCTGAGTGTCCATTCCCCAGCTTGAGGAAGGAGTGGTTTCCCTGGGAGCTGCCCTTTGGGAGCCTGCTGACAGCCGGGTGGGACAGGGCTGGGGAGCGCACCAAGCACACGCATTTGAACGTATCCACCGGAGATGCTCCGCTCCTTGTCTGTGATTTAAAACCATTTCAAATGGACAGGTTAACAGGAGCAGAGGTGCTTCAGGTTTTTCACCTGGGCCACAGGGATGGTTGGTATTGTAAGCAGCAGCATAATGTAAGCTGCGGTTTGCATCCCACTGAAGTCCTCTTTTGAGGTCGTTAAGGCATTATGCAAGTCCCTCACCACAGGGATAAATTTCAGCCTCACAGAAGAGATTTTAGAGAAACAAACTTCTTAATATGTTTACCTTTCTGCTGAAGAGCAGGGAAAAACTTCAGCTTTCCTCTGGGTATTATGTCGCTCACTCTTGTTCCTTTTATCCCAGCATTTCCAGGAGATGCAGCGAGGTGTATTTTTACTCTTGTGACATCAAGCTCATATTTATTTCCTCTACTACCTCAGCCCTTGTAGATTTGACTGGTTCTTTGTGTTTGCCTTGCTGTACTCACTCATCTTCTGGCTGCCTTACACTTCTGAAAAAGAAGGTAAAAGAGAGACTAAAGAAATATAATTGTCACTGGAGTAACTTTTTCTTTATTCTGAAGAAAGTTTCAGAGCAGGAACACTCTACTTTTTTTTTCTTTTTGTCAACTACTCATATGTATACTGACTGTATAGACTGTTGCATGGTGACTTCTTTGACTACCCTATCTGAGGCTCTAATGATCATATGAGTATAGATGAAAAAGGTTTTTATAGTTACATATTTATTTTTCTATCTGTCTATTTATTTATTTATTTTAGAAAAGTCTTCTTTAACCAATGTGTTGAGAGGAAGAGAAGGAAAGGATATGTGTTTTCTTTACTAGGGATTTAGTGAGATGTTTAAACTGCCAGCTTTACAAAGGGCTATGCTTTTCTTAATGAACCACAGATTGACCAGAGAGTATATTTTTGTAGCAGCTATTTTCTGTGTGATTCCGTGTCATTGAGCTTTCTCATCCCTTGCTGGTACATGCAGAACCAGCCTTGTGTGTGAATTACCCCCGAGACAACATGAACCCAGTTGATGTGGCAACGGGAGGGTGTGTTATAAACCTTGGCATCCACAGCAGAGCTGCCAAGAGGTT
The DNA here is from genome assembly GCF_000700745.2 of Antrostomus carolinensis. NCBI lineage: Eukaryota > Metazoa > Chordata > Aves > Caprimulgiformes > Caprimulgidae > Antrostomus > Antrostomus carolinensis. The sequence goes on from NW_010332297.1 coordinate 43,338, forward strand.
CCCCCCATGCTGCAGTTTCTAATATTGGCCTCCTGACTTTATCGTTGTGAACCAGAGCCAGGTTGTTCTCCTGCAGTCAACTAATGGACTGCACAACCACTGTCTGTATGGGTATTAGCTCCATTTTAGATGCTCACTCGTCATTTCTTGTATTTAGGGGTGCTCGTAGGGCCCACTGAAAGTTTTGAAATTCCTTCTGCATTTCAAAAATCCCAGAAGATGTCATGTCCTGAGGTTAGAAAAGGAGAGTATGCTCTATGTGCGTGTATATTAGGATAGTTCAGTCCCAAGCACTCAACAGGGAAAGTTCGATAGTCATGTTAAAGCACCATTTTAAAATATTGTCCTGTACACTTTCTGTCTGTACATAACAACATGTGATGCCAGCTAATTATATTTTTTGTTTTACTTGCTTAATAACCTCCATGAGCACAAGTCAGTGCTACTGAGACACAGCTGTTCATTTTAATGGACTTTTTCTGTATGAGCTGTTGGGGTAGAGGGGATGAGGCAGGAGTGAATGAGGCTGGTAACCAAAATCCCTCCTGAACAATTTGCTTTGATGCCAAACCAACGTTTATTGTTATCAGAGGCAGCTGCCTGCCCTCTCTCCACGCTTCTATTTGTGGATTTTCAACAGCTATAAATGGAAACATGCACTGACCAGAAATCACCACAGTGCTGCCTGATACTTTTCTCTCCCGACTCCAAAAGTACAGGGATATCTAACATGTAGTCAGGTTAAATCACTTCTGCTCAGGGTATTGGGCTTTGTTTTTTTTCCCTCCCCTGGGAAATGGAGTTAGGAAAACATGAAAGGAAAGTCTCAGGAAGAGAAGCTTTAGAGGAAAAGCAAACGGTAAGATATGTTGAGAAATGTTGATTTTTTTTTTTCATTTAGTGAATGGAAAGGCAAATAATCTGTTGTCTTTACAGGAGTATATCCCAGCTTCCTTTAACCACTGACCTTGAAGGTTAAAACTTCATTCATGTATGTTAAATTAATTATGGTGGTATATTTCTGTGGAAATTACGGAAATTTGTGAATGCATTTTGTGTGCGTGCAAAGTGCAAAAACTGAAATCTAGTTCAATGTTGATTTGTTATCGTAACTCAGACTGAGGGCTAATAGTGGTTTTCTTGGATTTTTCTTGAGGGACTATTTCATGTCTTTGCACATTATTTTCCATAACTTTAGACTAGTAAATGGCAGAAGAAACTGTTTGCCTGTCTCTGGAGTGTGTTTGGAGCTTACTGAAAAGAGGTGTGACCAAAACAAATTATTAAGAGAAAGTGAAAACAGTCAAAACACAGTTTATTCCTAATTAGCATAGGTTTGAAATGTGATTTATAAGTTGCCTTGCATTAACAAGGTTATTTTCTTGATATCACAAAAAGGGCAGTTTATTCTTGGCTTTGAAAGACTGTGAAGAAATGTGGCCATCACTTTTGTTAAGAAACAAATTATTGCTGAATTTTTTAGCACTTATCTTAAATACTGGTGGTGTTGCGCTGGTTTGATTTCATGGTGGGCCAGCATTTACTCTTGTTTAATCACAACGTTTGACTCAACTAGCCTCAGTTAAGTGAGGCTTGGCAAGCTTGTATGTTAGTTTATAGTTTTAAATACAACTTCACCGAGGCAAAGTGCATTGGGTAGGAAATAAGGAAAGAACCGAAACAAAGTCATGACCTGGCCTTTAAATGCCTTTTAAGTACCTTTTATTTTTTTATTAAAATAAGTATTTATTTGAAGAGTAATATCCAAAAGTGCATTGCCAAAGCTTCAGCCTGAAGTTAGAATAAGAATATTACCTAATGTTTTACTTGTTCATTTTCTCATTAGTGAATTAATACTTTAGACAGTGACCTCATTTTGAATTTATGTTTGATATATAAAATATAAGGAATACTCTTCAAAATTTTTTTAAAAAGTAAAATCCACAAAAGCTTCAGGAAAGCTTTCAAAGGAAACCTTTGAATCTTTGTTATAGCTTATATATAGCAATGTAATCAGACAGTATGATTATCTAATTGCGGTCTGCATCCTGATGCACAAAGAATTGAGCAGGCAATCTAAGTGAGGCTTTTCCAAAATGCAGAGCACTTCGTTTGGAACCCCAGTGATCTTCTCATGACTTTCTCTGTGTGCATCGTTTACTGATTTTTAAGAATGGCTAGCTGGAGCAAACAGGGACCTCACTGATGGGAGCCACTTTCATGCCTGTGCCAGGTCACCTGCCTTTCAGTAGTTTCAGAGCTGAATCCTCATAACACATCGAGCTGAGAGAGTCCCTGTTAGCAGCGGCGGCAGGTCCTATCCCTGCGGGTGCTCAGCGAGGGGGACGGAGGAGGCCCTCACTCAGCGGGTTTCACATCGCTCTGCTGACAGCGGAGGAATGCCCTGGCCCCACGCCAGTCCTCCTGTGCCTTTCATGTCCCCTTCCAGCCGAGCCCCAGCCTCCTCTCCCTCCCACCTCTCTCTCTCTCTTTGCATGTTTACTCTTAATGCCTTTCTTTCTGATTGCACGATGGATTTCACTTTGCCTCCACATTTTTCCCCTGGTTTTGCACCTCCTGGGCTTTTATTGGTTCTGCCATTTTCTTTGTTACATGCAGGTCGGGTCAATATTCAAACACTGCATGGGAGGACTGTCAATCTGCAGTACAGCTATAATTTGTACATATTATTGTTGATATTTGTTCATGTATTTAACGTCAGTATAGCAAATATATAAGATACTTAATATTATAGGCACCATGAGGTGTCTGTTTTCAGTAGTATATCCTGCAAACTGGATGATACTTTATATGTGTAACTGGATGATACTTTATTTTTTAGTGTATATTATGTAGGAACATAGGATAACTCAGATGCAAAGGGAGCTCAGGAGGTCTCTAGCCCAATCTCCTGTTTAAAGTGACTATGGGATCAGACCAGGCTTCTCAGGGCTTTATCCAGTTAAGTCTTGAAAACCTCCAAGGATGGAGACTGCATGCCCTCTCTAGACAAACTGCTCCACTGCTAGGCCACCCTCATGGGGAAAAAGGTTTTTTGTCTTACCAGGTCAAAATATCTAATTTAGTTTTTTGTCCATTTCTCTTTCCTCCTGCCATCCATTGCTGTAAAGAGCCCTGGCTCCACATCCTTAATAGCTTCCCACAGGGACTGGGGGCTGCTGTTAGGTCCCACCTGGAGCCATCTCTTCTCCAGGCTGAACAAGCACAGCCCAGACCCCTCAGCCTCTCCTCACAGGGCAAATGGTCCTGTCCTGACCATCTTGGTGGTCTCCACTGAGCTTGCTTCAATCTTTCAGTCTTCTGCTGGAGGGCTCAAAACTGGATGCCATATTCTAGGTGTATTCTAGTGAGTGCTGAGTAGAGGAGGATAATTCCTTCCCTTGCTCTACTGGTTGTGCTCCTGTTAGCACAGCCCAAGATGATCTCCTTGCCAGGGTTCACTGCTGGCTCAGACTCCATCTGCTGCCCACCAGGACTCTCAGGGCCTCCTCAGCAGAGCTGTCTCCCAGGCAGTCAGGCCCAAGACTGGATCACTGACAGGGGCCCTCCCTTCCCAGGTCCATAATGCTCCTTTTGGTCCATTCCTCCAGCCTGCCATGACCCCTCTGAATGGCAGCCCTGCCCTCAGGCAGGACTCTTTCACCCAGAGGGTGTGTCAACTCCTCTGGGTCATTGATGAAGATGTTAAACACAACAGAGCTCTGCAGCACTCCTCTTTTTACTGTAATCCAAGAAGAGTACAAAGCATTAACCATGAATGTCTGAGCCTGATTGTCCGACCAGCTTTTTAGCTGTCTACTTGTCCACCACCCAGGCTGTCACATCCTCATGTGGATATGACAATATTGTGGGAGACAGTGTTGGAAGCAAGTCAGGGTAAATGACATCCACTGCTTGCCACTTGTTCACACATCCAGTCACTTTGTCATAGAAGGCAATCAGGTTGGTCAGGTATGATTTACCCTTGGTAAATCCATGTGCTGTTCCCAACCACTTTCTTCCCACAGGTAGGTATGGGTTCAGTTATCACAAGTCATCCCTTCTTTGATCTTCATCCACTGCTGGTTGCTCTCCTCCTCCCTGACCCCTGCTGCTAAGCGCAGAGACCTGGGAGACCTTGGTGAAGGCTGAGGCAAAGACATCACTGAGTCACCCCAGCCTTATCCGTGTCTGCTTCTACATCTGGTGCTACCTTTTTGCACTGCAGCTGAGTTACAAACTCCCTCTTTAGTCATGCTGGTGTCCCAATAAGTCTGCTTGTCCTCCTGAGTGTCAGCATGAAAAGTCTTGCATGTGGAAGAGGTTGTTTTCACAGACAGCTTTCCTGAGCTCCTTGTGCCTCCAAGCTGCCTCCCATAGGATCCCACTTCTTTCTTATTTCTGAATAACAGATCCAACTGTGCATGATACTGGTTGGCCCATCCAGTGCCTGTATCAAGAAACTATCCTTGACACCCTCCAGAATTCTCCTGGACTCCCATCCTGCCATTTTGTCCTCCAGCATGTGTCAGTGAGGCTAAAATCTCCTGTAAAAAAAAAGTCTGCGATCCAGATACTTCCTTGAGTTGTTTAAAGAAGTTGTTCTGAGGAGCATTGCCCACTTCCTCACCCCAGCTGTGCTGTCTGTATCAGAGTACCACCATGATGTCACCCTCACTGATCTCTCCTCTGATCCTGACCCTCAGGTTCTCACCAAGCTGTGTTGTCCAGCCTGTACAAGAGCTCCACACAGCCAAACTGCTGCTTCACATGGAGAGATCCTCTCCTTATCTTCCCTGGCCATCTTTCTGAAGAGCAGAGCCTCTGTCCATCCATTGCAGCACTATAGATATGTGAGCTATAGCACCACACCTCAGTTACTTCTATGATGTCATAGCTCTGTGACCTGTATATATTTATGTGTGTAAGACAAATCTTGGTTTTGTATACTTTGCTACAAATATTTCCACTTATTTTCAAAAGAATAAAGTCTATATCATTCTGAAAATATGGATTAAAGTGTGTCAATTAAACAGAGACCAGTTCATGCTCAAAGTATAACCTCTATAGAGGGCAACCTCACAGTTTTATTAAGTGGTATTGTACCTTTACATTCACTGCTTACCGTGGATGAGATAAATAATACAAAATTCTCTACAACTTTAGGCTATTTCATTTAATATTTGTGAAATTTATTGTTAAAGAATTCTTGTCCTTGCTTCCTGGAGGAAGACTGCCTGGCAGCCAGAATCCTGAAGAGAGTCTTTGTGTGGAGCTGGCTGTGGAAATAGAAGATAATGAAGGGCCCATTTTGTGATGGGAAAATAGAATGACTCACTATGAAATAGATTGGACTAAGCAGATGGACTCAATTTTCCTTTTCATAGTTTTTATTTTAGCATAGCTCAGAAGGACAGAGTAATTCTAGAGTTTCCCTATTGAAATTACAACCCAGCTCAAAATAGCCTGTTTGCATTCTGAAGTCCTCCTCCATTAATGCATATTGCCTCTGTTATTTGAAATTATTTTAATTATATTTCACACTTGTCTGTTTCCTATTTGATCTCTTCTCTCCCTGTGACCATACGGCACATGAAGTATTGCATTTAAAATAATGTTTACTAACAGGGAATATTCGATCTTCATACTTTAGGTTGCCTTAAAAGGGTGGGTTTTTTTTACTTTCTTGTTACATTAAATAGTAGTAAAAAAAGGGACAGTCATATAGGGAAAAATTAAACCAAATGAATATATGGATCAGAAAGAGTGACAGGCACTGCTTGAGATGGCTTTAATGTTAGTTTTTGGAGGAGAGGATGTACTCTGTAAGAAAGGGCTGCAGGACTTTGTTCAGAGAATTAGCATTTGTTGTGGCTACAGCTCATACAGAGTGAGGCAGCAGATCAATCCCACCCAAGGGAAACAACAATTAACCGTTGTACACTGGTAGCAAAAAGACAGTCCTGTCAAGATCAAGTCCTCTCTGTGGGACGTGCTATGGTAAAGACTCATTGGAGAAGACAGCCCCTTTCCTGAAGTTTGCCACCTAAGGGAGCCTGAACAGGATGGAGGGTGGTGACTAGTATGGTGATGACTGACCCTACTTGTACGTTTAGTTGTTGATTTAGCTAGGCATAAACCAGGTGAGAAGCAAGTGTGGGACGGGAAGGTTGTCTGAAGACCAGAGGAAGAGGAGGAGAGCTGGGTGGAGGCTGTCAGGAGTGGGCATGGCCAGAGGTGCTAGGTGCAATCACCCTGCCATGGGGACCTTTTTCCAGGTCACTCGCTCTTGTGCTGGTGAGGGCTGGCATCATAGAGGCAGAGATGGCAGCACAGCCTCCAGGCTCAGGCTGGAACAGGACTTCTTTGCCAGGAGCAGGACCCCAAGGCCAGTACTCTGTCATGCTCCGGGTACGCGTGGGGCTCTCAGAGCAGGAACTGCTGGCTGCCTGACAGTGGCTGGGGGCCA
>NW_010332297.1:49817-137557 GCF_000700745.2 Antrostomus carolinensis
GATGAGTGAGCAAGGTTGGCCACTGTACCGGTTGGTTGATGAGGCACGGTAAAAGCCCTTAGTGCAAGGTGGAAGGGAAGGAAGAGGAGCTGAGGGAAGAGCAAGTGTTTCTTTGTGCAGGTACAGGGAATCAAATGCCCGGACAATGGGATCATCTTTGGCAATAGCAGAAAGCTCTACAGTTGACTAATGCCAGAATAGCCACTCCTGCCCCCAGTGTTGCAGAGGAACCGTGCTTACACTTGTACGACACACCAGCCCAGGAGCCTTGCCTCCTGGCATCCACAAGCAAATGCCCCTCCAGATTCACTGCAGTGGGTGGGAGAAGCAAGGCTGGAAAGGTTGACATGGGAGGGACATGCTTGCTGCTCAAGGGAAGCAAATTGCACTGGAGTCTGTGAGAGAGGCAGGGCTGTAGGGTCCTCCTGCATAAGGTATCTCGCGTCTGTGCATGGCTCGAGGTCTGCATGCCAGGACAGCGGTGTAAGATCACAGAACAGTGCTGCTGAGGTCAGCCAGGCATCTGCTTTTTCTTTGGAGAGAGGAGGTGATAATAGCTGCGGGTGAAGAAGGCAGAAATTCAGAGGAGGTGAAATACAGTGATACAGCCCGGAGTGCGGAACATATGGGTGCTTCAGCAGGTTACACTCTGTGGGAATGCCAGTGGCACGTATATGGAGGACTGCTAGATACAAACCCCTCGTCCTTGTTGCCTGTTCTCTCCCCTAACAGAGGGCAGACTGGTGGCTGCTAAGCTGCTGATTTACATGGTTCAGATGAGAGGGCAAAGGTGAGAGGTAAAATGAGATTTTTTTTGGTTGTTGTTGTTTAAATCCTCTTTCTTAAGTGGTTTAGTTTACCCCTTGACTTTTCTACTTCTGTCTCATGTAAGAACACACCTACCCAGAAAAGAAACTCTTAAAAGTACATTTCCTGCCTGAATCCATTCCTCAGTTTGATAATTCAGTACTGAAGTATGAGCATCATGCTTATCTCTAGTATAGCATATGGCTAAATAAGCACATATACTTACTGTGTAGTCAGAGTAGGTTTTATGTGTGTATACATTAAAATGATTCCTGTTTATCTAAGAGGAAAGCTTTATTTCTTGCTCTGGAGATTGCTTGTGATCTCCTCTGGGAGCCTCTGTCGTGCAGCTGAGTTCAGCTGAGCGAGCTGTTGCACTTAAGGTATTTTATGCTACCTTGTGCCAGATTACAGCAGCCCCAGCTGAAAGGGTTGGTCATGGGAGACACTTTCAAATATCCCTGAGCTTTGAAGATCAGGACTGAGGCATTGTAGTGTCTACATCGAGAAACTAATAAGATGGTAGTATGGAGGTAGTCGCATCTTGCTATGCAGGTCTAAGAAGATGGCCGAGACAGCACCCCAGCTAGAGGATCAGTATTTCCTCTTGCAAGAGATGAGGCATTCCTGCCTCGCTGTGTGGAGGCATGGATTACTCCAGCAAGTGATCACTAAGGAGAAAGGAATAAACTTGCAAGTAGAAGCATATTTTTAGCACTGTTGATGTGACATTACACAGGACCCATGCGAGCGGGAAGCGCTGAATCCTGGTCTGCCCTCCTTTCTAATGCTGTCACTTAGCCCTCGCCTTGCTTGAGCTTATGCTACCTTTTCTCTAACCTAATGCCAATCGCACAGAGATGCTGCTGGAATGCTTGAGGTAGGCTTTGGTTGCATCAGTGGGAAAGGCTATCCTGGAGAGGTATCATCAGCGTATTTTTTGGCTGAAGGTTACATGAAACATTACCGTGCAATCTCACTCAAGGATTCAGAAAGGGAGGGCAGCATATTCCTGTAGGAACTTGATTGTGAGGGCAAAAGAGGCTTTTTAGGTACAAGTAGCAGTTGCATATTTTAACTTTTTGGGGTGAGGAGAGACAAGAGCACCTGTAACAGCTGGATCAACTGCTGCAATGAAGTGATGTAGGAGGGTTCAAATTATTGCGTTTTGAGGGAGGCAGCAAAGAAGAGTATGTTAGCATGGAGAGACAGCCCCTGATGATGAATTAAAACAGTTCTGGGAAATGTTTCTAGGCACTGTAACTCTCCTGAGTTCAGTTAAATTGAAAGGTTGGTCTTTGGTATGGTATTGGTTTGGTACTTGCCTGAATGATATCCTTGTGTAGCTTGAGAGTTAGAATGAGGCAGAGATCATTTCTGGAAATAAGTTTGCATATAGAGACCATTATTGAGAAAAATCATGTGTTTTCAAAAGATATTCCTCAGGACTGTGGGAGTGAGTTATGGGTGATATTGGGAAGATGTTCACTGTCTGTTGCTGCTGCTAACACTGAAATTTGAGATGGATGCTAGGAAAAGCTCCTTTGTTAGAAGTTTAGGGCAACACTGGAACAACCAGGGAATTTTGGACTATCTACCCTGGGAAGTTTTCAGGTCTCAACTATATAAAGCCATGGCTGACTTGACCTTGCTTTACCTTGCTTTGGCAGTAGTTTTACTTTGAGATGGATGCTGGAGTGGATGACCTCTGGAGGTCCCTTCCAAACAACATTTCTCTCATTCTTTGATTTTGAAGGTGCATGACTACATTTGTCAGGAAGCAAGCCAACAGCTTTTTTCCATTTGCAAGAGATCTTTAACACATTTAACATGGATACACAAGACTGTGCTTGTCATTAAGACCTCCTCGTTCTTGCATAGTAAATCTACTGCTTTCAATTCCCTGTGCTTTGAATTCTAAAAGCACTCAATAATACAGCAGTGGCATTAAATCTGTTATTTTGATATGAATTCTTGGAAACAGAGCTACTTGACAATGAACAGAATAAAAGGAAATAAATGAATAACGAAAAGGAGAAAGAAAGTGGACCTTAGCTCAGCTAGATTTTGAGGGCAAGAGGTAGACAAGCAATAACATGCTTCCATGTTTGCTTTGTATCAACCATGAAAAGCATAACATTTCAGTATGTTTTGCCCATATTGCACTCCCTGGATATATCATTAGATTCTCTTTAAAGGCTGGTAATCAGTGATTGCTTCTCAAAATAGTTTTCATAAATACATTTAGACATTGAGTCTAAACACCTTAAGCACTAACTTGCCCAGAAAAAACAAAGTCTTCCAAAGGAAAATGATTGAAATGTCAAAGCATCTGTTTTTCTGCTTATCTTTGCTGCCACAAACCCAGCAGTATTTCAATGATGCAATAATTTCATTGATACTTCTCAAAAAAGTGAATGAATTAACTTTATCAGTGCATTTTATCAAAAGTCTCTTCCAAGGAAGGCAATGGTTACTTTTTCTCTCTCTTTTTATACAAACTATCATCATACCAGGTACTGATACTTATTCAAGGAACTCTAAATAATGCATCAAGTCTCTGTCAAGTGAAGTTTGTTTTTTCATCTCTACATTGGGTAAGAAGTGGGAGTAGGGTGGCTTATATTGACAAGGTGCTGGTGAGTAACTTCTGCATCCTAACAGAATGGAAAATGGAGCAATGCCTGGTCATCCTTAGTTTCTAGGACCATCCAAAACCTTTGATTCCCATTGTTTTCGACCACAAAAGCAAAACAGCACCCCTCTGACTTCTTTTCAGTTTTAGCTCAAAGAAAAGGCCTCATCATTTTGTCCCCTAGATCAGACATCCAGCAGACACCGATTTTTCAGCTTGGCTTACATTGGCACAAAGGCCTTTGATTATGGCATCTGACCAGAAGACTGTCTATGGCAGGAAAAAAGAAGTATGCTAGCTTATCAACCCACTGCATTGCATGCTAATGCTGTAGTACACTCTGCAGCCTTCCCTGCCTTTCCAAGGGTCAAATGCTGTACCAGTCCAAGTGGAGAGAGACTAGGAAGCATATTCTGCTGTGCCAAGACAGGGGCGTCACTGTAATGCCGCCCTGCAAATGCCGTCACAGCATACGCAATAGTGCACAGCCAGATCTGCAGGCCAACATCTGTTCAGAAGTAGAAGGCTTTCCACGATGGTTCTGCAGTTTCACAAAAAATTTTTGTTAACATCTAACTTTTTAATGTTTATCATGAAATAGCTGAACTATCAGATGTCTTGTCCCGTAGCAAAAACCGTGGTTTATGTTTTGGCAGTGGTCATCCTGTCATCAGATCTATTTGACAATGTTGTTTTAAGGCAAGATAGATTGATCTTTATTGAATGTGATGGTCATACAGAAAGCCTTTCTGCATTAAATACTTCATTGTTGAGAGTTAACTGGTCGCTTTTGTCAAGGGACTGATGGTGACGTGTAGTACATACTGCAAAATCCTTTGTTATGGCATTTTTAATATACCCATCCCTACCTGGTGAGCTTAAAGGGATTAATTAATATAGATTGAATTAATAAAGATCCATTCTTGAGGAAAAGATACAAAAGAAGATTTGCTGAATTTAGATGAAAAATTAATTTTGCTCAAGAGCTTTTAGTTTGTTCAGGATTCTGAAAAGTAGAAAGCAACAGGGTGTAGCTTTTCTTATCTTGAATTGTACACAAATGAAGGCATTCATACTCCAAAATTGACATATTTACAGAAATCCAAAAAACAATTTCATATTTGTTTCTCTGAGGCAGAAATGGAATCAGTACCATTCTGTCTTTACTGCTTTATGTTTCTTATCTTGATGATGAATAAAATTTGGAAATGGGAAAATTATAGGGATTTTTAAATGCTATGTTTTTAAATTATGTGAAATAAATCAATTAGATTCACTTGAACCACTTAAAACTGAAGATTCTGAGAAAAAGCCATCAAATGTTTTTTTCCCTGTTGAATAGATTTAAAATTGTTTTCACAGTGGTTCCATACATCTCATAAAAAGTTACTGACAGCATATTTATCACCATTTCACTGCTTCTTACAAATAGAGCTGTTGGTGATGATTTTATATAACAAACATGCTAGAAAAAATCATTTGACTTTTCAGCCTCAAGCAAGAACTAAATAATTTAATATCCTTCTTTAGTAAATGCACCTTGAAATACATCCAAATCAAAAGCCCGACATCAACTGAACTACATGATGATCAAACAAAGAGATGGCAATTTTTAGCAAAGCTCCCGAGCCAAAACTGTGCTCTCTCTTTCAGTCTGAGGCAACAATAGCAAAATGCAAAGTATTTGTATTTGAAATCCCAGCAGAGAAAAGGGCATAATTTATGTCTCTCTCTCTTTTTTCTCTTTAGCAGATAATGTTTTTACTAATGTCATGAAAATGATCTTGGTTAAAAATACAGCTGCTTTCACTATAGTTATGAAATTTACAATCTATTAGGTGAACTGATGCTGATATTTGCATATAAAAAAAATTCCCAAGAAACTGTCAGTGGTTTATTTATCAGGAGAGGAGTAGCTAAATCTAACAAGAAAGATTATTTTTTTTAAATAGCAAGCTATCCTAGTTAATAGTGTCTTTTTCTGTGACAGAAAGTACCCTTGCTGAAGGATTACAATGATAAATTATTCCTGTAATTAAGTCAAATTTCAGTTCCTCCTCACTTTCTAAGGAGCAGAAGTCAGGGCTGAGGGACTCCAAGGTTGCCAATCTTGCCACTGTCTTGTGATGATGCAGTGCTGCATCACGTGATGGATTGCCTGGGGTTTTCAGGAGCTCTGGTATTTATGGCTTCTAAGAATCTACATCTGAAAAAATGGACTTTTAAGTTTGGAAATTAGGATTATCTAAGCAAATTTAAATTTCCTTTTGTTTTATTCATAAGTGTTACAACATAAATGTCAATAGTATAATGATGGGCTATTTCTTTCTTCTCAAATGGTGATCGTGCTTAAGAATCATGACCACCAGCTACATCAGGATATGATATGATCAGAACAAAAAAGCAGTTGCTCTCAGTAATCTTATAAGTAAAATACAGTTAAAAAAAAACCCCTAATATTTCATCCTTCTGTTTCCAATTGAGCATCGTTGTATTTTTTCATAATGTGCTTCCTGACATACGCAGAAAATGTAAGTCAAATGGTTAAGATGTCCAAAGAAAAGGAAGCTTGGTATTTTCACCCTCCCACACAGTGGCAGTCAAAGGGGTGAGTTCAGAAAATGGTTCTGCACACTGCAAAGTGCTCTCAGAAATTACCCATTGACAGGAAGGGATGTGGGTGGCACTCTCAAAATTTCTGAGGACAACTTAAAGCTGTTAAAAACAGTACAATTTGTGGATATTAGTAATTTTTTAGAAGTAGAAATGATCAGACCATTTGACTTCTTAGGAACACTGTATCACTGTCTCTGTGAAGTGCTCGTGTACTGCAGATGTGAATGTCATGAAAAAGTCTGGAAATAGATTTCAGGATGCTCTCTGCAGTGTAAGACTTGGGAGGGCTGCGAGACCAGGCACTGCAGTAGTATCAGGATGAGCTTTGACACATGCTGATGTTGATTTTCAGAATATACTATGGTGTAACAATTAATATTACATACTCCTTAAAATTCAGAACTTAATCTCATTTGAAATGTTGGTAGTAATATTCTGAAGGCATGTCTTTTCTGTTTTTATGCATTACTCTCATGATAGGAAATGCTCTTAAGAGCAGAATTACTCACATAGTCCTATTTTTGTTATGTATTGTGGATATCTTGTAAAAAATTATTCGTCTATGAAATTGTACATTATAGTGTTGAGATTATTGTTCCTGAGTTCTCTTTTTGTTACTCTTTCTCATACAAAACCTTACAGATTTAGATGTTCCTTCATTAGTGATACAGGAGAAGGTTTAAATATTTCAGTTGTCTCTTTCAGACTTTTTAAACAAGAACAATTTGTTCCAATAGTGGAATTATCTTTTAAATAAGAACTTTTGCATGAAATGTGAATAGTTACCCATAGTTATCTCCCTGAGCTATCTCAGAGTAGCAGTAATTCAGTTTGATAGTTTTTTGTCTTCCTTTATAAGTGCAGAGATATATCATAGTCTTCTATTGTAGCTACCTTATTTTAGTGTCTATGAGAGGGTACAATTTCTAAACAGATATCCAGCAGCTTACAAGTGTAGTCCATAAATTTATCAAATACTCATTGCATGTAAATGATTTGGAGGGTCAGTCAATGGTGCCCAAAATACTGAACTCCCTTCAAAAGCAGATTATTTATTTCAGTCAATGTCTGAGTGAGCAGATGATAATTTCCCAGTAAATCTGTTGTTACTTACCTGCATATATCTTCTTGCATATAGGCTATATTAGGTAAAGTGATGATTTGTGCAGCATGTCTGAAATACTGCTCTACAGCAGAACTGATGCCAAACTGTGAAGAACAGTATTTTTTTTATTTGGCCATGCAGATATGAGACAGCATTTGCAGCAGAAAGTGTGAAGGGAGCTGATAAGCTCTTCTGTAAACCAGCTTTCATTTTGAAGCAGAACACAAAGGTATTTGGAAGCATTATTAGGTGTTTCTGAGTTCAGTGCAACAGCTTTTGCTCTCAAAAGAAAAGACCGTGACTTGTTTGGGGTATGACTGTGCCTTCTTCTGAAAAAATCTGTCCGTTCTGGGATGTGTCCTAGCCACTTTTTTGCTTTTTTTTTTTTTTTTTTTTTAGATCTGGAAACTGGGAGAGACATTTTATGCTCAAGTTTATTGAACATAGAGCAAAATGAGTCAGATAATATTCAAGATTCAAAATGCTTATTTTGGAAACCCATGGAGACTGTAAATCATTGCAGCATAGCATAAACATTAATAATCTTTGTATCATCATTAGCATTACTAATATTGTAATTTTATTTGACGTATGTTGCAATTTCACCCATGAATCATCTATATCAGGGCTTCTTAGCTCTTAGGTTAAGAGCAAATATGTAACCAATGACTACTCTTGTAATGGAACACACTGCACATGGTATTGCGCATTAAATTCTTCATGTGAATTCTTTGTAAATGTCTGTCAGGTCAGGTTCAGATCTGTATTTGAAGCTGTTATTGAACATATGGAAAAAGCATTACTTCGTGTGCTCTTGTAACAACTTCAGGAGACTGTAAACAGCTCATTTTTTCCCCTCTAGTTCATGACTAAACATCTCAACATTTGTTATACTCTTGAGTTCAATAAATAGTTCTCTAATTAAATGTGTAGATTTTATAAACAGAAAGTTATTGCCATAGATTGCAATATATGTATGCTTTTGTGCAGGAGAATGAGGTACATTTAAAAGCAGTTTTAATGAAGTTTTCAAATTGTAATTATATAATGTTTAAGATGTTTGCTTTTGCTTTTATTTTAAAGGAACGAACATATCTGAGTTAGAGAAAAATTAGCAGAAAATACATTTGTATGTTAGCTGTGTGATGAAATCAGTTATTAAGAAAATGACTGACGTGAGTAGCTAGGTATCACATGGCATGGCAAGTACTTGGGGTATTCGGAACTATTAACCCACAGAGAAACTGAAAGCTCCTTTTTAACATTTAAAAATAGACACAGAACAACCATTTATTTCTAGGTGAAGGTTATTTGCAACAGCTTGTTACTTTTCCAATTTGTTTCATTATATTCTCACCTGTTAAGTCAACATTCTTGGTCTGTTACTGCCATGTGTCATCCTGCTCTGCCCTCCTCCAGCTGAACAGCAATGCTGCACTGTTGAGATCGCCTCCGGCGCCTGGGTGTGCTCCACTCTGCCTGGTTTCGTCCTGCGGTGTCCCTGCTTTTCCCGAGCATTACATTTTGCCTATCAGAAGATGTGGGTCTGTGATATCAGATGAATAAATCATGGGCTGGCTTTGGGCGTGAGATGAGCACCTTGACTTTGAGATGAGACAAGGCAGTAGCACCTTTGGACAAGCAGTAGTGGTAGCATAGGTCCCTAAGGATGTTTTAGTCCCCAGATTTAGGCACCTGTGGGTTTGCAGATGCTGAAAAGGGCTGGACAATGAAAGAAAGGAATGGAAGCTGAAAAGTTGAACCTAGGAGCACTTTTGAGGCATAAGTGCTGTTTTGAATTGCTAAATCATTTTTGGTGGGAGCTTCAGCACTTATTTGTTTCCCGAAGCAATGGGACTTTGCTAAATCATTTTACTCCTTCTCTGCGTAGGCCAATGAAATCAGTGCTGTAGGTAAAAGTACCGGTGAAGTAAAAAGTGAGGTGAATCTAGGGGCAACTTTGCACTCAGTGCTGCAGCAAAATGCAAAAATTGCAGTGTTAGTAGCTGAGTTAATCTGGTTGAAGTCCTGAGCAATGTGGTGTACACCACAAACTTTTTAGTACTGCACTAGAGTTTCCAGAGGTAGTTGTAATACAGACATTAGATAAAGCTTGGGAAGAAAGCTGATAGTGAGAAAAGAGAGATGTCCTGAAAATCATTATGAAGAAGTAGAGAAAAAGTAATAGGAGTCAGAAATGGGAGAAATTAAAGAAAAGAAAAAAAGATAATTACTATAGAAAAATGAAGTAAAAACACTAAAAGATAAAAAGATGGTGGGAGTGAGAATTAAATAGATAAATGTGAATAAAAAAGTTCAAGAAACATGAGAATTGAGAAAGAATAAAAGATAGGGGATTTGATGGGCTGAATAGTCTGCATCATAATAAATATTAATAATATTCTTTTAATAATTGACATGCATAAAGTGAATAGCTGCATTTTATTGATCAATCTAATACTTCATCATTTGCACCTAATATTAAGTTTTTCACACTTTTGGTAAATAATTGTGCAGAATTCACAGGTTACTTGCCAGAACACCTGTAAGTAGCTTGTTAAGCATGGCGAGAGGAGAAACTCCTTCTGCTAGTTTGTTTATAACAACCTTTCACACTGATGGAGTAATTCTCCCAACATCTGTTAATTCTCCAGTAGCCAGTTAGAAGCCTCTTCCAAGAAAAAGTTTTGTTGTGCTTTTTCACATGTTGCAGGATAAAGGATTTCAGTGAGGAGACCAAACCCTTCAAGCTGTTGCATTTCCGTACTGGCTTCATTAGCACAGCTTTCCACATGGGCTGATACTGATACTAAGGACAACTCTTTCTGTACAAACAAGTTTTGCCATTGACTCCCATACCTGAGCCTAGCTGAACTGTAAACAATATTCCCTCCTTTCCCTCCAGCACTTTTGTATAAAGCACTTGACTCTACTTGTTACTCAGGCTTACACAAATGATTTTATATTGATATGTATAAATAGATATAGATAAGTATAAAGAAGACTTTTATATCCCAGGATGGCTAACTATAACTAACTAGAAGATATATGTCTACTCAGGAAGCCAGGAGTAATACTTTCCATCATATCTTCAAGTGAGAATGCTTCAGGTCTTTGCTTGATTTATTTTGCTATTATTATTTCCATGGTTAATACCTTTCCAGCATCTGCAGACAGCCCTCCTTTGCTACTGTTCATTCAGTGCCGATGTTGCCTTCTCACTAATCAGCACTAGGCAATATCCCACATTTTTGGTTGACCTCTTGTTCTCCTGTGTCTTCTGAAGTGTTTACAGGAATTGTGTCACTCTGGCTCACTGCATGCCAGGCACGTGAGGCAGCTGCCGTGCTCCAGCCTGATGGCAGCTTTGGGCATAAGAATTGTCCTTTCACAGCTTTGCAATGCTTGTCAGTCCTGTGGTTGGGTCTTTATTTGAGTCTGGAGATAACCTTGCTTTTTTTCAGTGTTAAGAGCCCTGAAGTAATATCAAACAACATAAATCATATTGTCTGGTTGCCCTGGTTGTTTGTGGGATCTCACAAGGTTATGTTCTGGTTCCTTTATTTTCCTTTCAGTTGTCTTCTGTCACTTACAAAACAACATACTGACTGGTATTAGTCTTTCATTTCTGACACATTATTTATTTTTTTGGCATCTGGTTGCTAGCCTGATTCCTGACTGATAAATACTTGGGGCCACAATGTTGTGTGGATCTATGCACACACTTCATTAGAAGCACTCCACTGATTTTGTTTGGATTGCTTCTGTGATTTAATCTCCGTAGGGATCAGAGTTTGCGGCTGAAAAATTTGATAACTCCATGGCAATGATTGTTGTAAGCACTGTGTGATTGGCTGCTAATACAGAGACAAATGTAAGCACTGACTGTATTTGCCATTAGAAAAAGCACTCACACTGTTATTTGCTGCTGCTCGGCTTTATGTAGCTCCCTTTCTACAAATGCAGCCAGTTTTGATTATATACCCCCCTGTTTCGATTAAAAAAACCCAATACCCAAAACACCGAAACTTCAAATACTGCACACAGGTTTACCCTAGCCAGCCAGCTTGCTTATTGAAACAAGCCCTGCTCCTGGTGCTGTCTGCTCTTATGGGCTCTCTATACAGGCAATTTTTTTTTTTTTCTGTGGGGGGAAAATTTGGGTTTTTTTTAAAAAAAAGGTCTTATAAACTGCTGTAACTATTTCCTGGTTTTATCAGTATTTGAACATTCCTGTTTGGGGGGGGTGTATTTCTACTCAGTTTTGAAATAATTTACATTGATCATACTGGAAGATAACACTAATGCATTGCTCTCTGGATTAGTATGGGACGAGTGGAATGGTGGTTCTTAGTGCAAAATATTTTTAGGATTTTTGTGCTTATTTGGATTTTTCACTTTTTTTTTTTTCCCTGCAGAGCTGGTTTAGAAGGGCTCAAAAGAGATTGCCTTAGCTTAATATGACAGATTTTCTTCCCTAACATACTTCTCTCAGTCATCTAGGAAAAGCATTTAATGTGAACAATAGTGTCCATTTCAGTTTGTCATTGAATCATAATCATAGAATGGTTTTGGGTTGGAAGGAACCTTAAAGATCATCTAGTCCCAACCCCTGGGCCATCAGCAGGGACACCTTCCACTAGACCAGGTTACTCAAAGCTTCATCCAACCTGGCCTTGAACACTTCCAGGGAGGGGGCATCATAAGATTCCAGATTTGGTTAGGCATAATAGCAGTCACTGATGAAATACAGTAGTTAACTGGATGGCTAATTTAAAAGAAAAGGAGGGGAGCCGAGAAGACCAAAAAAAAAAAAAAAAGCTGTATGTGAAATATTTTTTATCACAAACACGTCAGACCTTATGTGCTCTTTTGTGTTGCAATGATAACTCACCACTGAGCTCCAGATTATTATTGGGAAACCCCTATGTCTCTGATTCTTTGGAAAAATAGTTGCAGGGGTTTTAGGAATGGGTTTTGTGTAATGAATTGGTATTTCATTGCCTTGAAATGAAGAGGTAGAAACAATACAGTAGAAAGAAGCACAGTAAAAAGCAGCCTTATCTCTTACTGTTTGTATTCTTCCCTAGCAAGATGGAAGTATAAATTCAATTAGCAGCATTACTAAGATTTGAGTTCCCCAGAAAAACACTCTGCAGTCAAGTTCTGCTGCTATTCTTAGCAATTTTTCAGCCTTGCCCAAAAGGATGGAAGATGAGACTGCTGCTGATGAGTCACATTGATGACAAACAGAATGTCAAGTAGGTGTTTGGCTCCTACACTGACTGTCCTCACCAGTAAATATCTGTACTGAAATAATATATCAGTAATAAAGAACTGGACCAAGCACAAATGTTTCGAAGCAGGATTGTAAAAGCAGCTGGGGTGATGGCTTGCAATTTGTGTTTGTGCTTTGGGTGTGTTTCCTGGTATAAAACTGAGGCTTAACCTGCATTCAGTAATCCTAGGAAAAATGGTATATGTGAGGCAAGGTTATAATATTCCTTGCTTGGCTCCCTGCCATAAGAAATGTGTTGGCAGTATTAGGTCAGAAAATAAGAATGGATGTGCTGACTTAATTGGAAGTCTATCTAGCCCAGTATCGTATCCCTGGGTGTTGCCTGTAGTTCATGCTTAAGGAAAAAAGGGATGGGGAAAATGGTAGATATTCCTGCCCCTTCCTATTCCTCCTGGTGTTAGTGTAAATGAGTGGATCTATTCACCATGGATGTATTTTCTTGGGTTTTAAATTGTTTTTCTTTTTGGCATCTGGAACTTCCTGAGACAGTGAGTTTCAGAATGTAATTATATGTCATATGAAACCCTACCAGTTTGGACTGTATAATAAATTCATGTGGTGCTTTATGGCAATTTTGATCTTCTACCAAGAATCCATGACACTGTAGTGAAAACTGACCTTTATACACACCAGCTTTTCTACACAACATTGCAGTAGGCATAGTCTTGCCCTAGGTACCACTGGCTCATGTTTACACGGAATCTTGTGCATGAATGGTCCAATTCATGTTGCTTAGACAGGATTCACATCCCCTTTTTTAGAAGTCTATAATATACATCTGAGCAAGAAGCTCATCTGAGCTTCTTCTACAGTCACTTAAAAAAAGCAAGCACAGGAATTGTAGCACATGATTAATCTGATCCATATTAGTCATTTACCTTTAAGTAGGATGAACTGCATCTCAGAAGTGCCAATTCCTTTCTATTGCATATAAATAGAGCATAACTCAGATGTAGATTTCTATTCTGGACATCTTTGTGTTTGGTCAGATGAACATCCCTCTTAGTGATGTCATTCACTAGGGAAGAAGGAATATACATAATCCTGGGAAACAACTGTACTTTAGGAAATCAGTCACCAGGTGATAGGCTGGTAAAGTGTATTTTACTTGTTCTTCCACAGACGTCCTTTTGTTAGGTGGTAGCTAGACTCTTTGGGCACTAGCTAAGGTGCTTCTGCAGCATGGAAAGAAATGGCAAGGAAATTTCATCCAATTAAATACTCTTAAAACTATTTTTTTTTCCCCTTAATGTGTGACATCATGGTGTGCCCATACGTATTTTTGTGAAATTGTCTATAATCTCAAGAAAGCCCATTCCTGGGATGATCTAAGTGTTTCATTTGGACTGTAAAGAGGGTTCCCAGCACAATGTCTCTTAAAAGGTCACCCAGAACGTTTTGATTAATAGTATCTTGTTTGTGTTTGGCAGCTAGCAAAAGGGAGGAAAAGAGAACATGAAAAAAACAAGGTAAGGTGAAAAAAACTCTTTGCTCTTTAACTAAAGCAAGATGGCAGGTAAATGTTATCCTCACAAGCTCGGTGGGCTGGAGAATAAGAGATGATCCCAGGGCTGGGGAAAGAGGAGAGTTGGTCCCTGCACCTGGGAGATAGTGAGCCTCAGCTTGCAGATGCCTTGGTGGTGTGCCTTTACTGAGAGCTTGCCATCTCAAATCTGTTCCAAAAATTGATCTCCTTGGCAGCTGAAGTATCTGTCGCTGCCATACCACACGTTGGCACAAACATACTGCCTTGCAATTGATGTTGCCCTTTTGATGTCAAGTCTTTCCTGATCCTGATGCCAAATCCATAGTGTTTGATTTCACTAGATAATTGGAAATGATATTTTGATTCTAAGTATTTTCCAGTGAAAAGATAGGAGAGGAAAATTGATCCAATGACGTAGACCATCCTGGACTGAGTCAATAAGTAAGCATTCAAGAGCTTCCAGCATTTGGCTTACCCTGGTTTTGCAGTTTCTGTAACTAACGGCTTCTAGTAGTGCTTTCTGGCATTCTTGTGCTATGCTTTCTTCAAAACAAACAAAAATGACATTCATACCCATTTCTTGATTGTTCTGGCATTTCAGCATTCCTTCCCACAGAAATTTCGGGTGTCAGCATGAGATTTCCATACAGAAATTGTAAAGAAACTATCAGAGTACCATTTGAAGTTTATGTAAGACCTATGCTATTAACTCTGGATGTGGAAGTCATGCTCTATCTGTTTGCGACCTACAGGAGATTTCAATATTCTATTTGCTAGTCTTCAGGAATAATCAAAGAGATGAAAGATGGTAGGCCCTGAATTACAATCCTTTTTCTCTTACTAATTTAGAGTCTGATCTTGCTTTAATTACCCAATCTTCACTCCTTAAAATCAGAAATTTAGAAATTCTTATTTTATTTTAGTTCACATGGCAAGTCAATAGGTTGTGATTCATCTCTCCTGAGTTTAGACAGCTGCATTTACATCTGAACAGGTTGTGTAGTCTCCTATCGTACTCCGTGGAAATAGAGACTTCTCAGGCATTATTCTCTGATGTAATTTAGATGCCTATCTTACGGTGAAATGAATCATTTACTGAGAAGTGCCTATTCTCTCTTTGACCACAATGGAGCCTTGAGCAAGCTCAAATGTAGATGTGGTAAGTACTTACATTTCCTTAACTATCTGTACAGGAAACTGTAATTTAAGTCTGCAGAAACTTTGGCTTTTCATATTATTGCAATGCTATTTTATTGACTTTCAAATTATTTAATTCATCACTCAAAGTTATCTTTGGTGTGAAATCAGCTGACACACCAAGATTTTAGACAGGAATTGCAAGATATACACAAGTCAAAATGCAGGGAAAATGTAGACTGAAATCTGGGCAAAGTCCCAAAAAATAGCCAGTGACATTCCTACTCCTGTGAAAAGTATCAGACTGTTTCAAGAGCCACTCTTTTTGTTTGATAGCACAGGGCATTTCAGTCTGAAAGAGGACTTTCAGAATGTTAAGTATGTCAGTGGCATTTATAATCTTACACACTTTTGTCTTTCTTTCGTGTTTTCTGAAGTCATTCTTTCACACAACCTGGTTAAATATTCTTCTATGTCCTAAATATTCTTTCTGGTACATTTAGTAAGCTAACAAGGCTCTGCTCATGTTTCTCACTTGAACAATAAAGAATAAAATGATTAGGAAAGCATTCAATTTGTACTATTAATTATGCAAATTTAAGTACTGCAATTACCAAGTTGTAAAAACTATAACTCCTTCCCAGCGGGGAACATTGTGATTTAGACATCACTACTGTAGTGGGATTGACCCACACAGTTTGTATATTCCTTTATTGTCTTATCAAAGAGAATAGTCCTGGAGGGTTACCCTCTTTGCTATATTTGTGAATTCAAGATGGTCTCTCCTATTTGGTAGTTACTAGTCAGGAAAGAAAAAAATGTGAAGGGATGTGATATGTCTTGAGAGAGGGCAACCACACGTTCAGAAAAAAAAATTGCTGTATGATAAAAAGAACTATCCATTTTGTCCTTGGAAACTATTTTGTGTTGGGAAAATAGAAGTAAGAAATATGGAGAAAAGGTCTTTATACTGATGGGATTAATTACATATACTTAATAAATGTTTTTCTCCCAGTAGTCATCACAGATTGGGCCAGTGAGTCCATCTTTCTTCAAAGTATAAATGAAAGTTTCACTTGGTCCACAGATAATTTTCTACTCATTTTTCATGAAATATGGAAAACATCCCACTCTCCTTGCTTGAATTTTGCTTAGCTCCATGGTGTATATATTCTGTTGAGTATGCATTGAAGCAGTAAAATTATGTAGGAACTCTGCATAATTTCTTGCAAGAATTTTCTTGAATTACCACAACAGAAAAGCCATTTGATTGTTCTCATTTAGTTTTCTATTTCTGTTAAAAAAATCATAATGCAGAACAACTCAGTTCTAGAAAAGTGCCTTGCAACATAAAGTCTTTACAGAAGAAGTAGCTTTTCTCATTTAAACAAGAATAACTTCACAGAGGACACTCTGTCTACAAATAAAGAAGTAAGGTCATTCCTTTGTAGGAAGGTAATACATTACATCTTACCTGATAGACCTTATTAATGCACGTAGCCACGCTGTGCTGCATCACCAAGAGTGATATACTCTAAAAACCTGAAGTCTCTCCAACAAGAAAAAATCAAACGTTCTATACAAAAATAAACTGAAGTGTGACTTGCCTAAGGACACATAGTGACAGAGACAGAAATGAAATCCATTAGATTTGTCAAAGATATACCATGGTACTTGTAGCAGGTGAACCCATTTAGTAGCTGTGTAACTTAACCAGATACTCGGCTTCATTGCACCTGACCTAGGATTAATCTGATTTCCTTCATTATTTATACTTATTGGGATGAAATCAGGAGTCATTGACAGTACTTTTTTTTGGTAGGTTCTTTCACACAGGGGAAACTTAATTCTTCAGGGGAAAAATCTACATTACTTAAGGAAAGGCAAAAAGTTGTACAGTTGCACTAAGGAGACAAAGCACAACACCTGCAGACAAGGAGTCAGGCTGGAGGAGAGTGGTGCCTGCAGGTGCAGGGAGAAGAGGAGGGGATGTTGCTTGCTGGATTACAGGCTCTGCAAACCAAGCTGTCTCAACTGACTGGTTGCCTCTACTTAAGTAGTATGAAGTGGAAATATTTATATAGAAAATTGTTAGCCTCAGTTTACTTTGGTGAGAACTTCTTAAAAAAGATCAATTAGTTTTACTGAAAGCTGATGTGTAGTTATTCCAGGCTCTTTAGAAATTTTGTACTTCCACTTGACCCCAAACATTCATGAGACCATTAAGCTGGCTGCCTTCATTTCTACCTGCCTTCCCAACCTGATCTTTAGGAATGCAATGGCTTAGCATGGTGCACATTACTGGCAAGCAGTGGGGACAGAAGTCCTAAACCTTTGCTAATGTTGGTGGAAAGCATCCACGTGTCCTGCTGGGCTGGTGGAGGTATTGATGGGGTTATGTGACTTCCCAGAGTGCAGAAGTGCTTCCCAGTGTGGTATTTCCCAAGCAGAGCCTACACATTCAAATCCTTGCCTTTGGCAATTAAATTCAATTCAGCATTACAGGAGTGGAGACAATAGACCAATAAGGAGAAAAAGATATTTAAGAAAGAAGAGAGCACAAACCACAGGAGCAAATCCACAGCCATATCAGTTTTGACAGTTAAAGTTAAGCTGCGAGTGAATAAGCATTCACATGGTGGCGGCTGCACGGTCCTTGATGGCTGTGTTTGAGAATTACTTTTTTGGATAGACACAAAAACAAATGGACTTGGACGTCTTTTTTTGAGAGGAGATTTATAGGCATGCAAAATCTTGTGCTAATGCTTTCATAGATAGGTTAGATGAAAATGCAATTGAATAGCCTAGGCTGGCTGAGCAACCTTTCGACTGCTTGATACCACAGCCCTTCCTCTGCACAGAGCCTAGAAAATAGCTGGGTTAGGGTAAGGACGTACTGGCATTTATCATAAATTTTCTAACTGAAGAGGTACTGAGCATCTCCAGGGCCCATTGTACACTAGTGGGCAGAAGCACTTCATACTGTCATGTCAGAGAATCATATGTTCATCAACTGGCTTGCTGTCAGGGTTGGGTTGCTCTTTCCCCCCGCCCTGAAAACCCTGTTCTGAAGATCCTATAAACATTACGATAACATATAAACAATGTATCAATTCAGTCCTTGTAGTATTATGGCATGTAGATTATTTTTAGTCTGTTTAGTCTAAAACAAATCTGGTCTCTTCCTATTTATTTTCCAGATTTATACCACAATTCTGTAACTAGAGATGGCAAAAGATAAAAAAAGTAAACAGCTCCTACTGGCCATAGTTTACTGCAGTGCAAGGCATGGAACAATCTCCTTCTTTGGGACCTGAGCTTTTGAAAAGCCTTTTGCACCCGGGGTAAGATTCAGAAAGAATTTAAATGTCTCAGTCAAAATTCTGTAGAAGTTGACTTTTAGTGCCCTTCAAGTCATAGGCAACTATGAACATAAGGGCAATCAAGGCCTTTTAACATTTAAATTTCCCAAGGACATCAATTTCAGCTTCAATGACTTGGTTTATAGTATACTCTGAGTATTTTGGTGCCTATCTGAAACTGTAGCCCCATCACCAGTGCAGAAAACAGGAGTTATTTTGACAAGTCCTCTGATCCAATGGGTTTGATATAAGCCCACCTCACAGCAAAAAAAGATGCACAGGATGGGCATTTCTGTTTAATAATAAGGGAAAGGAAAAGTCATTGGCCCCATTTCAAATACATCCTACTGGGCTGGGACTGGTGACTGGGCCTCCAACCTTAAGACACATCCCAAACCCCAAATCTCACCCTATATTAGGAATGTGTCCTTACTGTCAGCAGACAAGAAGGAACCATAAATGCTGAATATTTTCTGAAAGCAGCTGTAATAGAAGAGGGAAGGAGCATTACCTCTTACAAGAACAACCTCTTGCTTGGTGGTAGGGGAATGCATGAGTTTAAGATTCTTTAGGCAGAATTTATTCAAAAAGCTTGTTTTAATTGTTTCCATTAATTCCTCCTCAGATACTTCGGATTTTTGTGCCTTCTTGAAGCCATAGGAATAATTCTGTCTGATTGCACAATCGTAGCTCTTTATAAACTTTGCCCCATCATGATTTTAATGCTTTCTCCTAGGAAAAGTGGTGTCAGGTTTGTTTTTGGTTTTTTTTTTTTGCTTACTACTGCTAATACATCTAGACA
Organism: Antrostomus carolinensis; assembly: GCF_000700745.2. Lineage (NCBI taxonomy): Eukaryota > Metazoa > Chordata > Aves > Caprimulgiformes > Caprimulgidae > Antrostomus > Antrostomus carolinensis. Next base: position 69,067 of record NW_010332297.1, read on the forward strand.
GCTTTAAAGAAAAAAGAAGGAGCTTGCAATGTTTTATAGGATCCTAAATTGCTGCCTTGCAGCAGAGTATTCTACAGCAATTGTACAATATGGTATATGTTTTATATGGGACTATATATCAACACATACCATAGATTATAAAAATGCTGAAACTGACCATTAGCTGATCACTAGCTTAAAGGTGATCACTAGCTTAACTCAAGCCTCATTAGATAATCTTAGTGATTTGTGCTAATGAACAAAGTTTTGTTTTTCTTTTGTGATTATCCATCTGGAAGGAGTTAATATTAGGGTGATTTTGTCATTAGAAAGTAATTTGCTACTTTCTTCCTGTATCATGTTTGACATATAGTTTAGGATTTGCCTACAAATCATGGGGACTGAATCAAAGAGTACAGTATCATTAGCATTTTCTTTCTCAGTGTCATGTCATTTGTCAGTTTGATTAAATGTGAAGTTTTGTTTCATTACAGTACTTATTGCATGGATCAAGTATGTTTTCCAGAAATGCTTTTAGAGAATTAAGGTTCAACAAGGTGTAGTAATATTTGTACATATGTACATATATATAACATGAAATTGATTCTGTTTGGAGATAACAGATAGACAGATCCCTGAGGCTATTGCCTTTATACAATTGATATTCTGTATCAATAGAAATGAACTTGTCTGGCTGTCATCAAAAAACTTCGCTTCCATAACAGGTAGAGAAATGTAATTGCTTTTGTAGTATTGCATACAGTAAGCTCAAGGGCTCTCAGTGTATTTTATTACTGTTGCAGCTGACTGATGGAGATTAACCTTCTGCTAATCACTGTGACTGCAAAACTTGGTCTTAGATGGTACTTAGTACAAAAACTACTGATGTAATTCATTCATAAAAAATTAAGTTATTAATTAAGTTATTTTTTTAGTGATGAGGCAGCCATTTTAGAATCTGACAAATTCATACATTACTTCTGACCATCTATAATACTTCTGCACTTCCAACCACCACAAGACATGGTGATCATGATTTTGGACAGCACAGAGAAAATACCTTGCAAGTTGACTGTTTTTAAACTCTTCATAGCATCATCTTCCTGAAGTAATAACATTGTTAACACCTTTATCAGTGATTCTTCAAATCTTTTAGCATCAGTCATGTATCTTAAGTAAGGAAATGGCTATTCATGCCAAAAATAATAATAAAAAAGGTTGTTGTTCTGGAATCTCATGTAAAGAGTAAGCTATAATGTGAATTGTACATTTAGTTCTAAATCTTGCACAGTAATAATGTCTAACTTTACTTACAGTGTAGTCTTCTGTGTATGATTTGGAAAGACCTTTGACTAGGTTTCCATTAGAAGATCCCATACAATAATTTCATAATTAAAGGAAAATTAATATTTAAGTAGAGAGAACAACAGCTCTCCATTTGACCTTGCACAAACGCTTTAATTAAAGTACTCTGGACAATATTTGAGGACATGTTCTTTCTTCACTGAAATCAAAAGCAAAAATCTCAGGGGCACCTCTGTTCCCAGTATTTTTATTCCATCTCTCCCTACTTCAGGACTCATTCACTGGTTAAGGCAGATACATTGCTAAGTAGGTACCGTCTGAGTGACACAGGAACATGCAGGCTCATGACTGTGACGTGAGCATCTGCTACCACCCCTGTAGACAATGTTCATCAGAGCTCATTTAAGTGGAGATCAGACACCAAGGAATACTTCCAAGTTGTTAGAGACTTAGGGACTGATGTTTCCTGAAGGTGATACATGGGCACAGATAAGTTGCTGTTATTTATATTGGTTTTTTTAAGGTGTATTTGTTATTTTAAGAAGGCTCTCCACAGCTGGAAAACAGTAGTTAGGCTAGAATGATGGTTAAAAAGGTTTATTCTTTCCCTCCTTTATTGATGATGAAAAATGCAACACATCTCTTGCATACTTCTGCTGTGGTTCTTTAACTCAAAAAACTTCACTGGGAGCAAATCTATAAAATGATTTCAAGGTCTTCTGTAGATAATAAAATATTTCTATTACACTGCCATTATCATATTAATAGATACAATGTGAGGTACTACAAAGTTGAGGTATTTTTCTAGTATAAAAATTATTTGAATGCCCAACTGTAATCTTTGTCAGTCTTTTATAATATCTACATTTGGAGGAATCTTAGTTGCTTGTAATGCTTGAAGGTTAATTATGTCTTCATCAGCTGCTCAAGTTAGGTAGCCATGGTATCTCAACTTTCTGCAACAGAGCATGTTGATTAGTGTTTTCTAGGAAGATTTAATGTAAGTTAGGTTGATGTTGGCAGAGAGAAGTGGGTAGCATATGCAGTGCATTATCACTATACGTTTCAGCTGTTGACAGTGACAGAAGCAAGCTGGCTTTAATGCATCTTGATAAGTGATACTGCTATTACCAGTGTCACTTTTATAATCAGTTACTCAAAACCTAGGACTCTGATTTGATGTTATAATAAATTTGGCGTGTATTAACATACATATCCCATCAACTTCTTCATGACATATTCCTTGACAGGAGTATGATTATTGTATATTACTTCAGTTCACTTGGTAGCATTGCCCTTAACGTCTCCTTCAGAAGGCAATATTCTGGTGTTTATTTTTGTGTTTTTTTATTATTATTATTTAAATGATGGAGATATAGCATTTATTGGTTTGGATATGAAATGCCTTGTAAGTAACATTTTCTTATGAGAGGTTGCCATGCAATTAATTTCATTGCCAGCAATTCGAGATGTTGTGAACACTTTCAATATCATTCAAGGTTTTATCCTTTTTCAAAGAGTGCAAACCCATTATAGATGTTTCCATCAAAATTAAATGTCTGGAAAAACATAAGTTTTCTGTTGAAAATGTAATTGTGCTATTACTTATGTAATGACTGATACATCTTTAAAATGCGCTAATCATTTGATGATTGCAATTTAAAATTAATTACAGAATGCTAACTTCTGAACATGAATGACCAGTATCAAAATAGTAGGCTGCTTTAACAGAGATGTTCTGGAAAAAACACGCTGCAAACTGCATGGCTGTCCAAAGTACAGGGATTTGAAGGGAGTATAACAGGCACAGACTCTAAACGGATGGCGGGAGTCTGAGCTGTGAGGGTTTAACTTGCACAAGTCCACAAAGAATTACCACTCTAGTAGATATCACTGGAATTCAGGTGGTCATACATTTTTGTTTTATTTGCACCGTGTGTCTACTATGGAAAGATAAAGTAAGCATGGGGTATTCCCTAGAGCAATCCAAGAGTGCAAGAAATTTCAACAGAAAAGATCTTTTGTGAGAACTGAGAGGTGCTTGCTGGGACTTGTGAGTCTTTCAGGGTGTAACTGGAATGGCTCTTAGTTCAGCATTGCCTTTGCAACATTCATCTTCAGGTGCTTTGGGGTTTCTTGCGATCCCTGGGCAGTGCTGCATGTGTGCTCCCACTACAGATTGTGGGGCCATGTTTAAAGGAAATGAAGCAAGTGCCTCCCACCATGCTCCTCACCATCTGGATAGGAGCCACTTCGGTGTGGAGGATGAGTCATTTGTTTAGCACAGTGCTGTGCTGTACTTATTAATTTAAGTGATGTGTTACATAATTAGCTTAAGCTTTGCACGGCTGCTGACCCAGATTGGCTCAGGTCTCCAGAGCTCAGGAGCTTACGCAGGGAACACTTGGGTATGTCTGCAGCAGTCACCCAAAAAGATTATCAACCCAAAGCTGTGATAGGTAGCTGCTGTCAGGAGCCATCAGGAAAAGCCAGCCGTAGAAAAGAGCCTAAACCCTGGCCTTGTGAGTGCCTAATGCTGGGCCACAGGGAAGCTGGTTGCCTTGTTCAGCATTCTCAGCTGTGACTCTTTCCAAATTTAGGTCTCTAAACTAGGTATCAATTTCTTAAGAGAATGAGACTCTCAAAACCACCATGCTGGATGAACCAGCATCCTGTCTTGTCCAGTTACCTGTTTCAGGCTGTGGCTGATAGCTGACACCTAGAGAAAAGTGTGCAAAAAGGGCAAACATTATAAATCGAACTCGGATCTCTTCATTTGCAGAATTACAATACCTGACCATTAGGCAGAGAGTACGTGAGTGAGTTTCTCCTATTGAAAGTCATGCTGTTTAAATAATTGGGCATTCCCTGGGCCAGAGTGGTGGCAGGAAGATGTGCCAGAGCAAGCTTAGTTTGGCCATTAGGAAAAGGTTCTTCACCCAGAGGGTGGTGGAGCACTGGAACAGGCTCCCCAGGGAGGCAGTCATGGCACTGAGCCTGACAATATTCAAAAGGCATTTGGACAATGCCCTCAGACACAGGGTCTGAATCTTGGGACTGTCTTATGCTAGGACAAGAGTTGGACTCAATGATCCTTGTGGGTCCCTTCCAACTCACAACATTCTATGATTTTATGTTTCTATACCTAAATTGTCCTCTTCATTCCCATGTCCTGATGATTAGCTCATCCTTAGCTCCTTCTGCATTGCTCTAAATATTAATTATTTACATGGATGTTTTTGTAGAATTTCTATGTATTTTAAATGAATCCATCTATGGTACTTCATATTAAATTATTTGTTGTTGGTATTTTAACATTTTTTATTTCTAAATGTTCTTGTTATGGGCTTTTTTTTCTTGAATGATTCAATTTTCCTTAGAAAATTTTAAGAACTTTCTAATGGTTCTTATAATATTCTTAATTCTGAAAAGAATTTCATTGATTGTTTGAAAATCTTTTACATTTGATGGCAAGAACTAATAGCAAACTAACATTTGGTGGCTTTTTTGTGCACCCTCTTTTGCTGCCACATGAGTAAACTGCATTCTTTGCATAATCCTCAGAAATGTTGTGCCTTTATTTGGTTTTAGATTTCATTTTTCAATAATAATAGTGTTCTTTTCTAATGAAAAAAATGTCTCTGCATTGAACCAGCACTCATTAGGCTCCCAGAAGGTGTGTGTTTGGTAACTTGGTTAGTAGACATTGTGTGGATGCTGCAAAAGTGTGAACTTAATCTGAATAGAGAAGAAACATGAAGCCTTACCAGAGGGCTTATCTTGCCAATCAGCTGCTATGAGGAACACAGTGTATAAAAACTCTTACCCAGACTAATCTTTCTAAGTATGTCTTTATATACTAGTTGTTTTAAAGTGGCGAAAAAAAGCAAAAAAAGCACTAAATATATTAGAAATTATGCAGAATTCAAAACTGTTGACTTAGAAATCTTGCAAAAGAGTTTTTCATTATGTTTCAGGCTTGTTTTACCAGATAAGAGTGGTCACATGATTGCAAGTGCTCGATTAACACATTCAAACAAGTTATTCCTTCCTCACGCTGTCCAGGGAAGAAGTAATGTTAGGCTATTTAAATAAATCCATTTTCTTCATGGTCATTTTTTAATTTTGTAATTGCACATGTCCAACAGCCCATAGATGGTTGGTTCACTATCTGTAGCTCAGCTGGCAGATAATAAACTTTTAAAATAGGCTCACGGTTATGTGCACATGCTCCAAGAGAGATAAGCTGAGTTTGGATGAGAAAAGCGACTTTTGAAGAGTGCTACTTAGGCAATTATAAGGGCTGAAACAAGCTGATCATTTAGACTTTGATCTTTTGAAGTGAAACTACATAATTTTTATGGAACTGTGCCCCTAATTAGTCTTAATGGAATGAAGTATATTTTTAAGTAGGCAGGTGCAAATGTATGACAGCATATTTTATTTTTGTTTTTACGTGATCTCAAAAACTTTATACAAACTGGCTCAAAATCTATATTTTTCCTGGGTAACCATTAAAAACTCTAGAGTTTCATGTAAGCAAAGCCTAATTTATTTTAATAGGACAAGTACATAGTCTGCTGACATAGCTATTTGCAAAGGCAAATCCCAAATTCCTGACACTTCACCTCCACCCACATAGCATTCTCCTGTCTTTCATTTTACAAACACATACACAGACACCCACTTTCTATGGAGAGCATGCCAAAAGCCTCTTAATCCTGAGTGCTCTAATGAATGTTTGAGATTCTAGAAACCAGAGGGAAAGTGTAATGAATAAGAAATATTTTATGCCCTATGTAGCAGACAAGGACATCTGAAGCAGACCTGATTTTGTTTTTGTAGCAGAAATCCTCTGTATAAGCCTTTTCTTGTTGTCAAATTCTGCCAAGAACAGCTATGGACCAGTGCAGCCTTAAATCTTGTATTTATCTATCATTAGTAAGAAGACAAACAAAAATGCCTGCCAATGACTTCAACTCTATCTGTGACCATGTGCATTCCTCAAATTCATTGCTTTGGATGAAGAATAAAGGCTGATGACAACCTTTCAGTCCAGACCCTTCCCCTGTAGCCTTCTGGCTTTGTGGACTTTGTGAACTGGTGCTGCAGTAGGTCTCAGCTGCTCGCTGGAGTAAGGCAGCTGCCAGCAAGTGCTGCAGGGCAAAAGGTGTCCTCTCAAAGTTGCCTAAAACTCCTTGCTCGCTCCTCCAACCCTTCATGCAAGGCCTTAACTTCAGGATTTTTGTGCTGATTGCTTCCCCAATCCTGGGAGGTCATATCAGCGTTATAACGTTCAATGGCTGAGTTTGACATTTCTGTCCAGGAAAAAACTTATGAAAGGAATTTTCAACATTTGGCAATTTGTTTTCTGATGCTAATGGAGGAAGACATCTTTCAAAGCTTACACTGAAAAACACATCTGAGAAAGAGACATCTCAAAATAGCCTGGTAGCTGGGACATTCGTCAGCACTGCAGGAAACTTGGGGTGAGTTTCCATCTTGTCCTTCAAAGAGAGGTATATTCAAAAGCAGTTCTGTCCCTCCGTCCTGGTGTTTCCACTAGTCAATCCATCCTGGATTCAAGGAACCTTCCAGATGAAAACAGAGTAAAAGCAAATATGCTCTGTTAGAAGATTGTGGTCAAGCAAATTGACTTTTTTATGTGGAAGAAAATAAGTAAATGAAAAATAGCATGGTCCACTTCAGAAATGTGAAGGAGGTGAGGTTTCCCATGTATAATGGCAATTTAGAGTCAGCTGAGGCAACACTACATGCAACAAACACAGCATTTGACTTCTACTGAACTTAAAGGCAACCTTTTAAATGAATGAAAATTTACCAGCTACTAGTATATTCAATAATTTCCTACAAGGACCTTTTCTGGGAAGTAGAGGAAAAATAAGAACTTGGTACAAGAGGGCTTTTGAGTCACTTCCAAAAATAACTTGTTTCATTTATTTAACTTTCAAACTTTTTTCTCCATTCCAGTTTCTGACTAGTTAACAAACAAGACCTAATAGGCAGGGCAGATGCAAAATTAGAGACTGGAGATGTAAGACATGTTCAGCATGAGGCAACAGCTTTTTTGGTAAAATGCATTTATTACATTTCCTTTGAAAGTCAGATAACGAGCATTTCAGAAAAAAGGACTGATCCTGCAGGCACATCTGCCTTGTGCTTTTCTTGAGTGCTTGAGCTCTCCCACTGACCTGCAGTCTCTGCTGTAATCAAAACCTCAGCTGGATAATGTTGGCAAGACTGAGCTCCTAATCACTTTTTTCCTGAGGAAACAGCAGTAGTCAGTAGGAACATAAAATCTAACACCATGAAAAAGACAGAATTTGACAGAAAGAGTACAGCAATGTCCTTTTCTTAAAAACTAAATTAAGAGAATTTTAAAATAACCTGAAGCTTTAGTATGCAGCATGTACGTGTCTTTAGCTAATACAAAAATGTAGCACAAGATGACCTTGACTTAAGAACACTCTTAACATAATCAAAACGCTAAACTGCTGGACAGGAGGAGAGGAAGAATACATCCCGTGTGGCATATGTTAGCCATGTCACTTAATGTGCATCCATGCCTTCCTCCAATTGCTTAGAATGAAGATGCAACAATAAAGTACTAATACCTAGGAATCAAGTACTGAATCTGCATTCTTTCTTACTACGTGCAAAAGTGTTTTCCATTGCATTGTCACCTGTATTCTTATACTGAGAACTTCTGAAAAAAATCTTGTTAGGAAGTAAACGACAATGTGCAGATTTTAGTTCATTAAAATTAAGCCACAAACCCTGTTTATAATACTGTGATCCTTTTGGTTAGTTCATAGTATCTATAGAGACAGTGTTATTTACATATTTTCAGCTGAAGTTTAGAGTATTCTTTACAACATTGACAGGATTTTACTTAAATGTGAAAGACCCTTCTTTAGAAGCCTGACATTCGTGGCATACTTGGTCATGAAGCCAAACCTAAACACTGTGTTTTCTCACTTTTCTAGAAGTCCAGTTCAGATATCATAAACTCTGTCTGGCATAACTTAAAGGTAAATTACAAACTGGAAATGGAGAGGAGAGTGACCAAGAGAAACCTAGGTGATAAGAGATTAGCAAGAACAACATAAAAAGAGGTAGGGAAAAAATCACTGGTCAGTAAATGCGTTAATTGACACTGAAATATAAGAACAAAAGCATATGGCTAGAAAGAAGGAAAACCTGATTTTGAAAGTAAATAACATCATTTATATCTCTTTTCTGGCAGGAATATGACTTGCAGGGCAAAACCAGAACTTGACTTAAATAAAGATGTCCATCTACATGGGACAGTCCTAGTTACAAAGAGCTACTTGACTAGACTCAGAAGAGAGCTTTGATAGATGCCATATGTCATCCCTAGGCACAGAAAGTGGAGAGGTGAGAGTTGTCCAAAGTTAAGGCTGGCACGTGCTAACTATGCAGGTTACCTTCACCAACACTAGTCAAATAATGTCATGTGGATATAGGATATCTGGGAATATATGGCAAAGAAGTTGCAGTTATGGACTTTCAAAATATTTTAGTATAGACAAGGTTTTAGGCACTTACTCAGGGCTGCACAGGAAGCCTGAAGCAAAGTATAGATTTCAGTTTGCAGGCTGCCCAGATTTGTTGGCTAAAGAAATTATGCTTCTTGGTACAAAATGTACAATCTGCTGTGGAAAATGTACTCCTATTCTTTCTCCTACACTCTAAAATATCTGAGGAATGGTACATGACTGTATTTAGCTGAATGATTATGCCAGAGTGCAAAACTCAAAATGTTGGTTGTTTTTTTTTTGTTTGTTTGTTTGTTTGGGTTTTTTTAATGAGACAAAGTCAAGTTTGTAAAATGAAAATTCTTCACACAAAAGCTTTTGTTGGAAAAATAAAAATAAAATGACTTAATTGGCACAATGGCACAAGTGTAGCTATTCTTCCAAACAGACAGAGTTGTATTAAAACGACCCTCGCACTGTAAACATGCAGTATTCTTGACACCTGGGAAAGCTCAAGTTAAATGTTTAAAGACAGTTGCTTTTTAACAGAAAAGAAAATGAGATCCTAACTTTATCATCCTGCCTTCCTGTGAATGTGCAGAAGAAGCCAACAGCTCTTCAGCTTTACCTTTTTTTTTGTTAGTAGCTGAGTGCCAGAATAATTACTCTTTGTAGCGAGCATTCTTCTGGGCCCACACAGACCTACTCAGAAAATAACTTGTTAAAAGGACCTCTGAAAATCCTAGCTGAGAAGGGGAAAATATGACCTCTTCTTCAGTTTTATCACATGCATTTCTTCCCTGCTTTTTTATGTTCAGTTTTTTATTTATCTCCCAACTGTGCTCTACATGCTATGGACAACAGCCTGGGGAAAGAGACATCTGAATTATCAGCCCACTGGGTTTTATTAGCAGAAGAGAGGTAAGAATGCTTGTAGATGGGCTTGTGTTGATGATTTGTTAAATCCCTTGCGTGGATAACTGTAAAGCTTGATGTGGCTTCTGATGGGAAACCTATTCCTGATTATACAGGATATAATATGATTAAAATACCAACTGCCTCCTCCTATGGTTGGCTAAAAGCTGAATATTCAGCGTGTGATATTTCCAAAATACTCTGTATATCCCTAATGTACCATCAATGAGAACTCTATTCTCTTCCTTACAGAAAGAAGCTGAGGGATCTGGGCTAGTTGGCATTATAATACTTTCACTGCTTTCTGCTGCAATGGCAGCAGAAAAAAAAATTGATAGCAGATAAACTAGATGTCCTCAGTCTGGTCATATAAGAGTGGATAAAGACTAAGGTTTTAATTTGCACTTTATGAAATCTATGAAAGCATCTTTTTTCTTTTTTTTAAATACCTTTTTCTGATTGATCAAAAAACTGACAAATCCAGATGCCAGCTGGGTTTTTGGATCTTGAAAATCATATATGAGACTATGTCATGATCAGTTAGTGAGATAACTCTAATACATGAAAGGTATGCTATCATCTGTCATTGATAGGTGGGTGCCAGCTGCATAGCCTTTGAAAATTTCATCTGTATAACTGTGTGTTTCTTTATATCCTTGGGATACTTCCTCCAAAAATATAGCTCCTTAGGAAGGCAGATGCCTAGACACAAGATGTAGCAGTTCGGGAAAGGAGGTATCTATTGAAAATGTCATGCTTCAGAGATTTAAAAGAAGTGAAAATTAAAGTTTTATTGTAATGGAAAATTCCCAACACAGAAGACAACTTGATAGAACCTGTGCTGCCAAGAGCAAATCACGTCAACCTTTTATTTTGCAATTATTTTTAAATGAAAAGTTACTTTCCAATTAAATCAAACTTGGTTAAAATGTTTTAACACTAAAGAAACCTCACTTTTTGCAATTTTCAAAATTATTTTTTAAAAAATGAACCTGAAAAAGCTATGAAAAAAATTAAACACACTTTTACCATTGTTTAGCTGGGAACAGACAGGAAACAGGAAATGGAGGGGAAAAGAAAGTTTTAGAAAGCAAGAAACAATCGAAATGAGTGAGGAGACAGCTGTAAGTGAGACCATATGCATATGGCACCTATATAATGTGTGTGGATAACAGCATCTCTTTGCTTTTCGGTGTTTGGTGAGCACAAGTGTATCTGGAAGCAGAAGGTAATGGCAGGAGCTATTAACCCGAGGCAGAGAGAGTGGCCGTACTCAAGTCACTCAGAGGTAGCTGAAGCCTCTGGGTGGGGAGAAGCCTCCTGGTGTTTGAAACTGTCTTCTATCCTGTCCTGGAAAGAGGCAGTTTTCTTTTCTGAATGTGCTGGAAGTGAGAATTAATCTGAGTTTAAACTGGAGGTCCTTCAGGTTTGAGGATATGTGTTTAGAGTAAGTGCTATAATACCAGATGATCATGGTATAAAGGGCCATGGTTGTTCATTTCTTGCTGTCAGACTTAGATGATAAAGGTGTTCACACCCCGTGTTGAAGTGTTTTGGATAGTTTTACCTGGGGAAACATAGAGAGACTACAAGTGCTGCTGCATATGCCAAAATACCACCGAAGTGCTCTTGCTAACAGCAGGTTTGCAGTGAAGTGCTGAGAGACCCGCCATTCAGCACATCCTCATCAGAATCCCTGAGGGATCTCACACACAACTGTTCACCTGGACCTGTTTAAAGCATAACTCAGCTGCTAAAGTGAGGCTGTACTAGGCCTCCTTCAGTTGCATGTGAAAAAGTGGGAAAGTAGGTCTTCAAAAATGAGCAGAAAAGTTGCACAAGTGGGAAATGCTCAATATTATCTGCTGTGTCCAAGTCAGTACCAAGCCTCAAGGGTATGGTGAAAGAGCAAATACCTTGTCCAACTTCTGTGAGCTAAAGAAACAAACATAGAAGACGCAAAAATTGGTAGTTAATCTAACTGAAGTATTAGCAATCTGATCACATAGTTCTAATGTCATTAATTCCCTTTTCCCTGACAGGGGGTCAAGTTGGAGGAGGCACTCATCACAGCCAATATTTATGAGAAACCTTTTTATTAGCCAAGCTATTATCACTAATAAAATGAGGCTGTTCTTATTAACAGCAGATAACTATTCACACAGTGCATTTAGTTACTCATGTAGGTCTCTTGTACACTCAAGCACTAACTCATAGCTACCCACCTGGAGCCACAGCTGGGAGGGCAACCCTTTGTGCAGAAGCAGAAGACTCTACTGCTATGCCTTTGACTTCTAGGTGAGTGATCAGAAAATTGTGTTAGGGGCCTCCTGTTTCTTTGTTTGTATGCATAACCCCATAGCCTTTGCCTATGTATAGCAGCTATGGCCTTCTTGGATGGGGTTCAACTTGTTCACTGCTGATGCCAGGGTATCCTGGTGGCCTTGAGAAGGTTGGGCTGACTCTTGGTATTTTGAATTTATTATTTCTTGTATTCAACTGGATCGCTAATCTCCTGAGTTTATCAGTTTAGAAAATACTTTAATGCGCTACCTTTCATACATACAATCTCTTCAATCCACTGTTTTCTCTTAGCACCTCCTCATTATACTGTTCACATAAGTGCACACAAATTCACATGTTCTCAGGGTTTATATGATGGTTACTAATACAGCTACAGTGAAACTCACACTGAAATTCCAAATGGTCCAATTATTACAGCTCATTGCCAACAATTATACAGTTAAAAATTACCTAGACAAACTTTCTAAATTCTACCTCTTCTTTTTTTTCTATGCCTTTTTATGGAAGCTGCCAGCATCTGCATTTTTTTTGCAGAGAGATGTGTGATATTGATGGTGGGGCTTACCTTTCCTGCACTTTTAGCCCACTTGAAGTTGTTTTTATACATTTGCTCACAGTTTTCTTACTTGTTCTTTCTTTGTTGGCCAGCAAATTCTGTTATATCCAAATTCTACCACATTATATATTTTACATATGCTGGATACTGGTTCTCTGCTTCTTCTGTTATCCTTAATAGCAGTGCACAAGGTTTCATTCCTATAGTGAGTAATAACTGATTATTAATGATTTGTGCTTGCAGCGCTGGGGCTCCTATCCTATACTTGCGCTTTCAAGGCTTCTGCTATTATCTTGTGCTTGTACTTTTGGAGGCATTTGTTAAAAACTTCAACAGCCTTCAAGCTATGGTGTCCTGATAACATGACATATGTTTTATTAGCACACATATATCCTTCTTCTGGAGTCACTTAATAGTTAGTTCACTGTATAAGAATAATGGTCCGTTAGAAGACACTTGCAGGGATACATACAGACACAGATGTGATGCTGGGCACCATCTGCTCCCCAAAAATATTGCTTGCAACAGTATCATTGGCATGTTACCAAACTTGCTTTGCAGTGCATCTTTGAAAGGAGAACTGCTGAGGTGCTCATCTGTGGTGACAGCACTAGGTGGGTTTGATCCTCCTGAGGTGGTGAGGGCAGGACTGGCAGCGCTCAGTGGTGTGGTGGTGAAACCTCACCATGTGTGAGCCTCAGCTCCATGGGGAGGGACCTCATTGGGCTGAAATCCCTCTGGCCCTCAACCACTCAGACAACTCAAGAAACCAAAGGCTGATGCATGCTACTGTAAAACTGAAGTTCCTTGCTAACATCACCCCACAATAATAGTATCATAGAATCATAGAATGGTTTAGGTTGGAAGGGACCTTAAAGATCATCTAGTTCCAACCCCCCTGCCATCAGCAGGGACACCTTCCACTAGACCAGGTTGCTCAAAGCCTCATCCAGCCTGGCTTTGAACACTTCCAGGGAGGGGGCATCCACAACTTCCTTGGGCAACCTGTTCCAGTGTCTGACCACCCTCACAGTAAAGAATTTCTTCCTCATATCTAATCTAAACCTCCCCTCTTCCAGTTTAAAACCATTTCCCCTTGTTTTGTCATTAACTGCCCTTGTAAAAAGTCCCTCCCCAGCTTTCTAGTAGGCCCCTTCAGGTACTGGAAGGCCGCTATAAGATCTCCCCGGAGCCTTCTCTTTTCCAGGCTGAACAGCCCCAACTCTCTCAGCCTGTCCTCATAGGAGAGGTGCTCCAGCCCTCGGATCATCCTTGTGGCGTCCTCTGGACTCGTTCTAACTGGTCCATGTCTTTCTTATGTTGGGGCTCCAGAACTGGACGCAGTACTCCAGGTGGGGCCTTAGTAGGGAGTAGAGGGGGAGAGAGCAGAGTAGAGGGGGAAGACTGACCTCTCTACTCTGACAGATGTAAGTAGGGATATATTTCTATTCCCAATGCTTGTTTTGAAAATTACACTTGCTTACTGGCAGGCGCTGCCTTTGGGAAAAGAAAATTAAAGGAATAATGTCATACACATTAATGAGACTGTGCTTCAACACTGCTGTGAGGATGACTGCACCATTCTGGGACTCTCTTGCAGGGCTGAAATTGCAAGAAACTTTTACAGGAAAAAGAATAAATTAGGTTAACTTTCAATTTCTCACTGAATAATTGAGATGGAGTTGTTCACAAAAGAACTGGAAAACTGGGATCTGTTGTGCCTCACTGCTATTATCCTAATGTGACTAAGCAGTCTGCAGCCTTTCTGTTGGGCAGAAGTATCACGGCATTGTATAAACATATATTATGTATATCAATGTGTGTGAATATTTCTGCATATATAATAGTATGCATACTCTGCATATGAACTTGTAAGTCCTATGACCTTGTAAGGTCCTGAGTTTAGGTGCAGGCATTTTTATGTATCTACAGGCACTGGACTTGGTCTGAAGTCTCCCATTTCCCAGGGAGTCTTCTGACTGCTACCATACTTGATAAGTGGTCTGTGTGCCTGCTAGACAGCACCAGGCTTTTAAAAAATGTTCTTTTGCAATCAGCCTTCAAAGTTTTTCAGTCTATTTTTGCCAGTCCTTGACTGCCTTCTAAGCAACTCCAGATGGCAAGCCTGGCTATACTACAAAAAAAAAAAAAAAAAAAATCCTGTGCAAAATCAGCAGCAATATTTCTATGTCATTTCTGTTTGATCCACACAGTGTAATGAATGCAGGACAGACAGAAGGAAATGGTGGTTATCTGGAGGTAGTATAGATGTGGGACTACCTAGCTGGAGTTTTGTGCATGGGTGATGGACTAGAGCAGCTTGAGATGTTACTACAGAGATGTTTTTAGCTTGGAAGATGTTGCTTCTTAGGAGGTTTAGGAGACTGGAGCAAATAAAGGTGTCAGTGATACCAAAATATGATTTAGAGACCCAGGTCACCCTAGGGCTTAATGTTTTATGATTATTTAATCAAACTGCATTCAATTAAATGAATTAAACATAACAGGCAAAGTATTTTACTCCCCCTTTGCAAAAGAGAAAATGAAATTTGATCCGTACTTACTTTTCACCATGCTTAGCTGCATATATGTAGACTTGTATGAAAGAGCAATTACACTTGTATAAAATCTGCTGGTCTGAAGAGCTAATTAAAATCATTGTTGAAAAGAAACACTAGAGCTGAATGAACTCTTGCATTTTGAATAATAGATTACAATTTAATACTATTATTAATTTGCTCTTTCCAGTGCTTTATACATTAATTTTCAAAAGTTGTTTGTCTGTGTGTGTGTTTTAGTGTGTGCTGCTGTATTGAAAGAAGCAAAAATGATTTGCTGAAAGGTGATACATTGGGCACTTCACAGAGCCGGGCGAATGGTTTGGGGAAGTTTCTGGACCACAGCTGTTGGTGGGAATTTTGGCACAAACTTCATCTGGGCTGTAATTTCATCCTGGACTTGTGGAGTGGATTTAGCCTTTTTCCCTGAAGTTTCATAAATATAAAGTTGGTGTTCAGATGGTCATCTGCTGCTGTTTGTAAAAGAGTTTAGATAAGCCAGAGCTCTTATTACAAATAATCAGCTAATATGTATTAGGTTACTGTGATAGCTATAATAAGTCAGGACATGAAGATATACTGAAGATTCCTACATCACACTAATTGATAATTTAATCTGTAGTAGACTAGCCTTGTTCTCTGTCTCGAGAAGGCGACAATGTCTCCTGTGGTTTGACTTTAGTCTGAACACAAAAAAGGAGTTGAGTAGAAGTTACACAAGCCAGGCC
Organism: Antrostomus carolinensis; assembly: GCF_000700745.2. NCBI lineage: Eukaryota > Metazoa > Chordata > Aves > Caprimulgiformes > Caprimulgidae > Antrostomus > Antrostomus carolinensis. The sequence continues at coordinate 84,932 of NW_010332297.1, forward strand.
AAGTTTTCAGATGGCCCTTCTCCCTGGGTGTTAGAGCTATATTTATCACACAGGAATAGTGGGTATGTGAATTTATGCTCTGGCTGAAGCACCATGTTAGTCAACATGTTTCCATGTTGTGATCCACATGCTTGTTATTTTGCTATTATTTATGCATATTTTTAATAATTTTTATGCATATATTTAAATATGTAAAAATTATATAAGTATTTATGCATATATTTAATATATTTCAGTCCTTTAAACAAATAAATACACAGCCTCAAACAGAAGTACTTGATATTTCAGGAGTGAGGTTTTCTCAGGGTGTCATTTTATTAGCTTAATGACTTGCATTAGCAAATCAGTGGAAGAAATGGTAATGTAAACCAGCATATTCAATTCCACTTTATCAATCTGTATTTCAGAAGGAAATCCTGGAATGCAATCACTGACAATGGAACCTCAATTTCAATTACAAAATAGGCAGTATGCTGAATGCATATAGAGCATCCGAGGGATTAAATAGAAATGTTCATTTGTCTTTGTAAGGTAACCGAGACAATAAAAGTGTGCTCTACAAGTAAGGACTGTAGAAGCTGTGTTAATGAAAACAATAATTAATATAATTTAAGTTACTGTCCCCAGGGCAGTTGTAAATTGATGTATTAATTATGCAACAAACTTGTTTGTAAATTGATGACATTGGAAGTCATGGAAGTAATCTAGAATAAGTTTCTCCTTTTGAAGCTATTAGGCAGTGTATTGTACAACAGTGTATAGCCCCCGGTGGGTATTCAAAGGTTATTTATATTAAAGTCTATAATTTACATTCTTCAAAGAGTTAAGCAACATGAAAAGATGCAATTAGAAGCAATAAATTATTTAATTGTGCGTAAAGTTGATTATATAATATAAACCAGAATTCATTAGTATTAACTTGAATAGATGTCGCATATGGTATTTTTCTGCCACCGTTAACTCTATCAGTCCAACTGAATTACAGCAACAGGGAATGTATGGCATTGAATTCCTTTTGCTGTTACTATTGAGTCTAGAGAAAATATTATAATGTGCAGGAAAATTTAATATATATTTATATATTTGAATTTTAAGATTTTTTCTCTGTTATTTCCCTCTACATGTCAGAGTGGCTTTTAATAGATGTAATTAAAAGCTGAAACTCCACCCTGTTAATTTCTTTCAGTTCTTCAAGGATAGAAACATCAGCCAGACATATAATAAATGATATCAGTATATGAAAAAAGGTGCAAAAATCCTTTCATTCTACTTTAAAAAAAAAAAAAGGAGAAAAGTATGCAATGGTTCTCTCTGCTTCACATTGTTAAATTAAAATTTAAATTTTAAAATGTCAAAATATTTTTATGTATTTTTTGAACTCTGTAAAATGAAAACAACCACTTAAAAGATATTTTTAAACAAAAGTTTTTTCTCTTTTGTTTTCCCTAGTGGAAACGTTTGTGTTTTCTGATCACCCTTCTGATATTTGCTCATTGTCTCAGTTTCTGTGATGCAGCCTAGATTGCATGACCAGTTTTACCTGCTAGAGCTTCCTGTTTCCCACTCCCCATGAGTGAACCTAAGAAGTGGAGCGCATTCCTCCACACTGCCTCACACAGTATCTGACAACTTAAAACCTTCTAAAATATAGAAATTCTATTTGCTGGTTTATACTTTCTGCACTCCAGGAAAAATAATATACATTAGGGGAATATAAATAATACCATGCTTTGATGGCATCTGTCACCTGTAAAAAAAATATTCTAGCTTGCACATCTTTACATGTGTTTTCCAATCTTAGTTTTAGCTTGCAATCAATTTTGATGGTTATTTCCACAATAAGTTTAGGCCAAATACAGCAAGGTTTTCTTCGGGTATTCTTTCATTTTTCCACCAAAGCAATAAAATTGGAAGTACAGGGTAAGACACAGTACAGAATGAGGTGCTGGCAAGATCTCCCTATTACTATGCGATGGTCTGGAGCCTCATAACTTGGCTTTTTGTTTGTCTTTCCTCATTACAAATACTCATATGAAGTACTGGGAGTTCAGCAATGCTAGCACATTTGATTAGAATTAATCTCTTTGTGTGGGGGCTTGCTATTTGCATACTTCCTCTTTCTCTCTTCCTTTTTCTCTTATGAGGAATATTTTGTGCTCTAACAAAAGAATACTCTTTGATACTAAACAACTGATGTCAAGTGTCGAACGAGAGCATGGCAAGAGGGTGAGTTAGAGGGGAAAAGTGTTTAGTAAAGACAACTGAGGTAGCCAGAGTCATTAACTGCATTTCCTAACTAGAGAGAGAAGATGAAAGCACAACCACAGACCTGTAGGAAAGCAAAGGCCATCTGTAGCTGATTTCGGTGGAGACTCAGGTGCTGTGTAAGACTTTAGTGGACAGTGTCAGCTGTACAGAAATCACAAATACCAACATGGTATTTGGATTACCTGTGTGCAGGTAATCCTGCTTCTCGAAGAGCGCCTTTGGGGTCAGCAGGTGCTAGGTGGAAGCTGCATCCCTGGATGCATTGTAAGGACTGATGGCTGCTTGCTAATGAGTATGTCCTTGAATACTGATGTTACCCCGATGATTTGTATCGGGAGCAAGGACTAAGTGTTTAAAATGCCAGCTACTAATATTTTAAAATTGTGTTGCTGCTTTATGAAGAGCAATATCAGACTTGGCTACCTTTAGCTGCTGGGAGAAGGAGAGAACAATGTTTTTTCTCCCTTACACAAGACAACATCCAGAGCTCCTGGCGTGGTGGAGTGGTTAGCAGCCATTCTTTTGCTACTGATTCAGGCCATGCATCCTGTGCTCCGATGTTTGGTCCCTTAGAGAGGGGAAAAGTATGAGACCACCTTGTTCCTGCACCCTTGCAGTGCACATCTTTAGCTGGGTAGTAAGCCTGCAGTGTAATGTAACCTACTCGTGTGAGTTTGTGAATATATAGGCCCGATTTCAGAACCAAGATGCTTGCCTTTTATTCAGATTTTTCAGTTTCAAACATCAAAACACCTTATTCTTTCAGAATTAGAGGTGAGCACATGGAAATTTATTCTGGGTGTGTCTGAGAGAGCAGAATTCTCCTAAGTTGTACAGAAAGCAGCAGCTGGCAGTGTTTGTATAAATAACCTGCCTCTGTTTTGCTCAAACCTTCTAGGAGACAGCTGTCAGTGGAAGTAACTAATATTTGCTTCAATTTTTTAAGAACTGGAAATCTGTGTCTATCATTTTTAATGTTCTAGCCACAAGAAGAACAAGTCATGTGAATGTATTCTCTAATCCCACTCTGTTCCGTAATTGCTATTTACTTATGGATGAAAATTACAGAGAAACATAATGAAAACCATAGGTCTCTAATTTGTTTCACTTTAAAAAAGTAAGCCAAAAAGAAGGGTCAAAGCAATGGTCCTGGTTTTCTCTATGATTCAATACAGTTCAAGCTTCTGCACATTAGAGTTCATTGAAAACAAAATTAACTGTCATAAGCTTTAAATCAGGCAATAAAACAAAGGAAAATCTATACATTCCATAGTTCTGAATCAGAAAGAAGGGTTTTCTACATCAACAAGTAGTGGGAAAGTCAGCATTGATTTGTGATGTAGTTCCATTTATTCCATCCTGGACAAGGCCTTTGGAGTTCCTCTCTGTGATATATGTCAAAGTAACATAAGAGTTTTACCATAGTGTATTGGGTCTGTCTGGGCTGGAGTTGATTTTCCCCGTGGCAGCCCTCGGTGTGCTGCGTTTTGTAGTGGTGGCTCGAGGGGTGTTGATAACACTCCAGTGTTTTGGTTACTGCTGAGCAGTGGTAGCACAGCATCAAGCCTGTCTCCCCAACTTTCTGCCCAGTAGGCTGGGGTGAGGAAGGTCTTGGGAGGGGACACAGCCAGGACAGCTGACCCAAACGGACCAAAGGGATATTCCATACCATATGACGTATGCTCAGAAATAAAAGCAAGGAGAACGGAAGGGGAAGGGGGGGCATTCGTTACTTCCAATTGTCCCCCCAGGAACTGCAATGCGTATGAAGCTCTGCTTCCCGGGAAGTGGCCAAACATCGCCTGCTGATGGGAAGCAAAGAATAAATATTTTGTTCTTTTGTTTCTGCCCACGCTTCTATTAAACCGTCTTTGTCTTGACCCATGAGTCTGGTTTTTTTTTTTTTTGTTCCATCTTATTTTCTCCCTTCCCCATCCTGCTGAGGAGGGGGGTGATAGAGTGGGCTTTGGTGGGCATCTGGCATCCAGCTGGGGTCAACCCACCACACATAGTGTGGACTTCTTTTTCCTGTCCACTGCCTCCTGCAAAGAGGATGAAAGTGATGTGAGAGCACTGTTATAAAATTGAACATTTAGGTGAAATTGCCTTCACTTATCTCTCTTCTTTTCAGTGCATTCAGGCCCTACATACACGGTCCTAGTGACAATGCAAGGTAGGGAGGGAGAAATGAGAAGACAGACACAGAATTGTTTAGTATATGTGGCTGAATGGTCCAAAGAAAAGGGGAGAAAATCCTTTCCTTGAATCAGAATTCATTACAGATGTTGTTCAGAATTAGCTGCATTTGCATTAGAAAATAGAAACACATTTTGTTTTCTTTTTGCAGACCAAAGGTTATTCCAATCTGCTGTAAGTTATGAAGCAAATATTCTAGATGTTCAGATACAGTGGTGTAATTACATTGTTGTGCTACTAAAGTGGAGTTAAACAAAAATAAAAGCAGCCTTGAAATGAATTGAATATGGTTTTCTGTTTCTGGTATGGAAAATTGAAAGAATAACAAATTGTTGAATGAATTTTCTCCTGTCTACTGTGCCATGCCATTAGAATATATAGGGTGATGATGGGTATAATCAAGGCAGTATTTTGTCTGTTAAAGAAGATCTTAATATAGAATGACCTGTTAAAAAAACCAATAACCAGTATAGTTAATGAGACTTGTAAGTTGTGTAGATGAAGTAATTAATACTGTTTCAACTCTGACCAAAATAATTTTATTTGGACTAAGAAGTTGAACAAATTTTGTGTTTTGTAGGTCACTTCTCAAGAATCTGGAACCAAACCTTTGACCTTCACATTTGTACCATCCATTGGAAGACTTCCAACTCATTTTGAGGTTGTAGATGTCTCTAAGTTCCTTGTGACAATTCCAGAGGAGCCAAAGGATCCGAGCAATCAAGAAATTACAAATAAGGTAGAATTTTGTGTGCTAATTTTTTCACTCTTTCAAAAGATACAGAAAATTTTATTCTGAGCATCGCTGAACTGAAGCTCTTTCCCTTGAACTGTTTCTTGGCTTGTACTTCGTTGTAATTACCAAACCTACCAGAGATGCAGAATCGTTGCACAAGAGAAGGCTGATATCTGCTCAACAGCCTGTTTTGCCTTTGGCAGAGTATATACTGGAAGGGAACCCTTGCCCATCTCAATACTGTCCTCTGTCCATCATGCAAGGTCTATATTCTTGGCAGACGAGGGGAGATTCCTTTCTGATTTTCATGGTAGCAAGGGTGGTGTGTGAGGAGTGTTAACACAAGGGAACTGACAAGGAGTTGGTCACTGGATCCTGGTTTCAGCAAATGCCAGTGCTGTGGTTTTCAGCAAAGGTGCCAATCCCTAGCTGTGTAGCAACTCATCAAAGTGAAAGCTTGCTTTTTGTTTTTGAAAGCTTGTCCCCATGATTTCCCATGATGGTCAAGCCAGTAACACAGCTTTCCTGGTTCTCCTGCCTTTAGCCAGCCCACAGTGTTTGTTATTCCTTTCCTGCCTTACAACACTTAACAGTCTCTTATTATATCTCATGCTGCTTGAGAGGAAACTGGAACCCACAGATTAGTATGAATGCTTACAGTGATTCTGCTCTTGTGGAATGACTCCTTCCCTGGGACATTGCTGGGGCTACAGTTCTTGATGCTAATAAACTTTTCACAGTTCAGAGTCCTTGGGGTTGAACATGTTCCAGCATTTTCAGTGGCCTATCTGGCTAAAAAAGGGGTTGGTCTGGGCAAAGAATGGACATATTTGAAGAGACATGCACTGGGATATTATCCTCAGTATGTTTAACTCGTGAGTTTCCAGCCACTCAGTATTAGTTTTGCTGTAAGTAGTGCCCTGGGTAAGGCAGAATCAGGTATTCTGACCTCTGTCTCCCTGTGTTTCTCTGTAGGAAGAGAAAACTTTCCAGGCAGGTGATGAAATACTGGGGCCTTCATAGCACTGATTACTCCCTTTTCTAAAATGTATAGAACCTGAAGAATAATTTAAAAAAAGCCCAAACAAACCAACAAACAAACCAACAGCAACATCAGATAATGAAAATAACATCTCAAAAGTCATACTGGTGACTCTTGCAGTACACAGCATTTCTATTTTTTTTACCTGATTTCTCTCTGAAGGGAAATATGGTTTACCATAGCAGTTTCAATATTGAATGATTTGGTGATGTGTGTCTCATGTGCCCAGCTTGCACTACTCCTCCTCTCATCCAAAGCGTGCTTGAGAAATTACATACTGAAATTGGAAATTGCAGAAAATAGGAAGAACAATTGTGGTCTGTGCTGAGAACTTTGAAAATACAGTAAAGCTCACTGACCTCAGATTCTTTGTTTGCTCTCTTCAGAGAATGCCCTGGCTTGAAGGCCTTTGTTTCTTCATTAATATGTATAGATTTTGTCCCAGATTTGTCTGTCAGACTCCTCTGAGGAGCATTGTCTGCTCCTGTGGATCCCATGGTCAGGATGCCTTCTCATCATGTCTGGTATAGTCTGGTCTGACAGCTTATTCAGCTTGACTGCACCCTCCTTTTTGGTTCCCGCACCAGCCCCGGTCTCGGGCTATCATTGTGCTCAGAGTCCCCTGTTGCTCTGTGAGTTTCTGGGAAGGGAGCCCCCATAGTATTGGCTGGGGGATTGGAAGAGGGGGGTTCCCAGGGGAGCTAGTTTCTCTTGGGTGCTCATACCTAAATTCTTCATTTGCCTTCTGCACTTCTGGTAGTGCAGTGCCAGCTACTGCTGCAAGCCAAAATTACTTTGCATTTTGGGGAACACAAATAAAATGCAGCTAATTGGGGTCTCTTGCCTTGTATCTTTTGCAGTCTAATGCAGTCTCTGATGAGCTGGCCTTAAAGAGCAAGGCCAGACAAGACTGCGTGTCTACCATCTGTACTGACAGCACCAGAACGGCTTTCCAGTCCCCAGGGTGTAACTCGAGCAAAGGAGAAATGCAGGAGAATGACCTTTTTAAGGCTGAGTTTATCCTGATTACGGACTCCGGTGATGAAGATGAAGTAGCTGCTGCCTCAAACAATGTTCATCGGCCTTCCAATGGCTACGGTGCCATCAGCGCTCAACTACTGTCCACGTCCCATGTTTCTCCTGGCTCTGGGGCAGGGAAACCTGGTGATGGGCACATTGCAGGTGCTGCACTTTCCCACGGCACTACTGATCTGAAAAAACATCAGGTAAACTGCTCTTTAAACTCTAGACTTAACCTTTGCTTTCTAAAGCTTTCAGGACGTGGCCACTGAGTCAGTTTGTAAAGCAGTTTGGCAAATTTATTCTTTAATTAGTATTTTTGTTGGCCATTCCTGTGGCATTTGGACTCTAAGACGTTGTCCCAACCCCTTTAACTTACTGCCTCTCCCTATGACTCTGGTGTATAAATGAAGCAGGTAATGCAAGTTTATTGTTCTTTCCTTTAAGAGCAGGTCATCATGACAGCAAGTTAATCAGAAGGTGTTAGATTCCTAGCTAGGCTAAATTGGCTAAGATCATTGAAATCAATGGAGCCTGTAGATAATTTGAATTATTAGCATCAGACTTCCCAGGCCTGTTTTTTTCTCAGCACCCGCTGCAGCCCTTTATGCTAGAGAAAGAAGCTGTAGAAATCTTATTATTCTGATTGTTAGCACTGACTTTGCACAGATGTAAAGAACTAATGAAGTTGAAATGTCTATTTTATTTTTATAGGGCACATTTGTTGATTTATTGAAATTTTAAATTGCCAATGACAGAATTTGAGAAAGGGTCTTTGAAATGTTTCATTTTCAAAACATGTCAATCCAATTTACTGCATGAGAAGTTAATTATCTGTCATCTTGGAAAGAGCACTGGTAGTTTTCAAGGATGTATATGCAGTGGAAGACTCTACCTTTAGTTAAATAGCAACATCCTTCTCACATGGAATTAATTCAGACATTTCCTTTGACCTCAACAGTTTCCATCGGTTGAAAATGCCATTCTTCCTCAATAATTTTTAAAAAGTTAAGCGTGACTACTTTGTCTCTGAAAATGAATAGGACTTCCTATCTTGTGTTGAAATACTTCTGCTACTTATTTTTTCATCAAATTCAGTGTCAATGTTTGAGGAAATTGTGAATAAGAAATCCAGTCTGGTTTGGGATTTACAGCATCATGAAATATTAATTTTTTCTGAGAAACTCTCAGTGAAGTCAGTGAGAATTTTACCTGAGGAAGGTGTAAAGGCATAGATAGATCTATGTAGGAGAAGCAGCTTGTAAGAGAATGACTGTCCTAGGGAATACAAATTTGCTTTAGCAATGTTAAGTATGCAGATTCTGCCAGGCTTACTTGGGTGGTTTCTTTAAAAGCTGTTACAAAAATTGGGTAGGTTTTTTGTAAGACTATGAAGCAAAATCCACATACTGTAGCTTTCCTAAGCTTTTGATGACTTGATCAGTAAACAGAGATTTGCCTCGTAAAGTAACAGAAAACACAGATTGCATAGAACAAGGAAATAAAGCTTAAGTTTACTGGCTATTCACTGAATACGAAGAGAGGTAGTATGTAGTACAGGTAATGTGTGTCCCGTCATTATTCTTAAGTCACAGCCTTTCAAGACTGTAAGTACTTCTTCACTCTTCATTTTTTAAATATCTCTATTGCCAAATATCTTCTAACTGTCTCTGTCTCTTCATAAGATGTTTTTTACTATGTTCCTTTTCACTGATGTTCTGATTCTTTTTTGGTGTTTCCTTGGGCATCGCTCTTTCTGGCTTGCTATCTGATGAAGTAACATCAGTTCAGAAATGAAGGGAAATGATGAAATTATTAAATAGATGCATTATTTATCTGTTGGTAGATTACCTCTGTACAACAGATTCCATATATGGTCTTCCTTATCAGTTCTAGGATTATAATGACATTATCATGTCCCACTGAAGAGTTATTACATATAACTTCATGTTCATTTAAAAGCATAATTGGACTATGGGTCTCCTGTCAGAGATGAGAAAAACAAGAACCAGCATTGGGGACTATTGTGTTGTACAGAGGATCACACTAACTGAACCAGAGGTCTCCTACAGATTTATTTGTTTCTGACTTTGTTTAAATGAAAGAAACAAAAACAAAAAGAAAAAACATTTTAAAAATGGAAGCTTCTGTTTTTCTTTGAGGTGTAAAGGTCCTGACTGGTGTTGGAAAATGCCATGACTCAAAGTCTGAAAAATATATTTTTTTTAAAAAAATCAGTTATTCTGGTCATATTTAGAACTTTTTGGTGATAGTTCGCTACATATTGGCACCCTTTGGGGTGAGAGGGAATGTGTCTGCTCCCCTGAATGCCAGGACATTAACTTAGCTTGGAGAAACTTCTTGACTCACTGTGGGAGATCAATAGCCAGAACGCTTTTTTAGCTAGTCAAAGTCACTTGGCATTCTTCTGTCCAGTGCTTGTCATCTGGTTTGGCTTTTCTAGACAAATCAGTCAGTCCCTACAAACTCCTGCCATCACCAGGAAGAATGCAATAATACACTTTCCTTGTTGGGAGAAACTGGTCTGTTCTGAATGGCATCTCTATTAATTGGGTCCCAGCTCACAGGCTGATTTACTGTGCTGTCTCCAGAGATTTTATCACATTTTCCACAGTCTCCAGTGCTTCTTTCTGGCTTTCAGATTACAGGTTGTTGTCCCGATCCGATGTCGGGGATCACTTAAATATCCCGATCCGATGTCGGGGAAGGTTTCGATACGATCCCAAGGGCGAGATTAAGACACAAACGAGGTCACATGCCGTACTGCCAGAACATATTTTATTAGAAAAAGAAGAGTAATAAAGAGAATAGCGATAGGACAAGATGGAACGAAAGATGGAAATCAAGCAAGGAGTCAGGATAGGGCAGCAAGAATAGTCACCACCACGGGTCCAGCGGCGAGGCGACGGTGAGGGGTGGGCGAGGAGGTCTCAGTTACTTGTTCCAGTGGTGATGCGGCGTGGCGAGGTGCGGTGCGGTGAGGTGGTTGTCCTCGGTCTCTCTCCTGTCTCTCTGCCGCCAGCAGCTGGCTTGCCCTCTTGCCAGTGCTGGTCCTCCTTAAATACCCCCTCGAGGGCTGTAGTTCCATAGCAATGGCACGTCTCTTCATGCCCCCCCAGCACTTGGGCAAGGACATGTCCAGGAAGAACCCCCCTGCGGGCAGGGCGCCTTCACAGATTGGGGTTCCCAGAACCCGGTGGTCTTGTGGCCATGCTTGCAAACAATATTTGAGATAAGTCTATCACCCTGTGGCTCCAAGATATCTGGTGGTCTTGTGCAAACAATCTTTGAGACAAGTCCATAGTGCAGTTCCTCACATCACCCCGTGGCTCAAAGGTACCTGGTGGTCTTGTGCAAACAATCTTTGAGACAAGTCCATAGTGCAGTTCCTCACAGCTGTGGTAGAGAATTTACTTTATTTTTTCCTATCTATAATCAAATTCTGCTGAGATCAAAGTATGGCTAACTGGCTCCAAGACCAGGTGTACATCAAGCCACACCCTCTCTGATATGATTTTTGCCTTTTGAGCTCTCCATTTGTCACCGTCTTTCCCTTTTCCTGTTTGACCAACACATCTATCAGGGCCTTGCTGTCATAAGAAATTATAATTTTTGTGCCTTTCACAAACAATGGGATCTCACCAGAAAGACCACTTGTCACTTGCCAGTTCTGCCATTTCAAATGTGCTGAAGGTCTCCTGGACAAAGAGAGGAGAAAATGGCTTGCATTAGAATCACAGACCAAAGGAACACAAATCTACTTCAGTAACTGACTCCCTCTGCACTAATCCAGTGCCACTACACAAGTGTTTTAAACCAGTAGAGAAATCCCCTTGATTGAAGGAAGTTGTCATATCTCATCTGCTGGCACTGGTGAGGCTGCACCTGTAAAATCATGCTCAGTTTGGTGTCTCCTCACCCCCATCTCAAAAGAGATGTAAAGAAGGGAGTGGAGGTCCAGCACAAAGCTATTAAGTTGGCCAGGGCACATGTGAGCTGAGGTGGAGGGAGCTGGCTTTGTTGACTCCAGCAAAGCAACAGTCAAGGAGGTATCTAGGAACAGCCCACAACTACTTGAAGGGCAGTTCCAGAGATGACAGAGCCAAACTCTTCTCTGCAGGGGCAGGTGAGATAGCAATGGCCACAAATTGAAGCATGGAAGGTCCCAGCTGAACATCTGGAGAAGCTTCCTCACTGGAAGGTGGTGCATCACAGACACAGGCTGCTCAGGGATGCTGGAGCTTCCTTCATTAGGGGCTTTAGAGACTTGGTGAGACACGACCACAGCTGACCTGACCCACTGGTGTGGCTGAGAGCCCTGCTTGGAGTAGGAGACTGGACTAGATGACCTCGAGAAGTCACTTCCAACCAACTTCAATATGATTCTCTGATCCTGTAAATAAGAGGGTGACAATCTATAGATGTAGTTAACATTGTGCCACAATAGGAAAATATTTTCAGAAGACTTGAATAATGGCTCAATTAGCTCAGCACATAAATGTTCAGTGGTGTTCAGACTGGAAGAAGACTATGGCAAAATGTCTTTATCGTACTTGCAGGGGCATATTTATCATCTGCTACCATGAACATTTTCCTAGCTGCTTTTAAATCTTTCTTATTAAGTTTTAACTAATTAGAAGTCATTGCAAATTCTACTCTTTCATTATGGAGCTTCATATTAGTTCATCATTTTATTTTAATCTCTTGTCTTTGTAAGGGAAATTTATCTATTCTATTTTGAAATATAGAGATTTAATTCCCCAGTTTCATCTTGGTAGTTGATCACCTTCTAGAACTCATTATTAAATTCATCAGGCTGCTTCAAATTGTCAGAGGTACTGCCATGCTGCTTTATAACTTGTTAAATATTTTTCTGTTTCATGACATATTTAATAACAGTTTTTCATAATGCTTAAATATTTGTAAATTACTCTTTCAATTTCTAGTATATTTTCTTATTCTTAATTACCAGCTTTTTCAACAAGAATCATAATTTCTTAATTCAATAGAATATTTAGTACAATGGTATCATGGACATTCATTTTGTATTCTAATGTTTGCACTGTATACATGCATTGCCTTTCCACTTGAAATGGGATGCCTTAACACACATATAAAATAAGGGGGAGTTTAGTGTGGTTGTGAAAGAATTCTGATGGTTGGTGTTTATTTCTATATATCAAGGCATTCTGAAGGTATCTATTCAGAAGGTATCTTCAGTTTACAAGGCTTGCTTTTTGTTTGGTATCATTTAGCAGGAAGAGATCAAAGGCTAATAGGTTTCTGCTGTGCATATTTAGGTCATATTTAGCATTTTAGGTATAGTTTAACATTTTAAAGCCTGTAAGTCTTGCTTTCCTGTCAAAGCTTCTTCTAGTATATGGCCTCACTTGAAAATTATATTTTGTACTTATTTTTGTTTTGTGATGTATCAATACTATATTTAATAATAATAATACTAACAATAACTCTCTCTTATGGGGAAGATATTGTGTTAAAAATTAGAATTCATAAGCCAAAACCGTGTGCTAGTGTATACGTAGAAACTGGATGTTATAATTGTCTTTTATAGAATTGCATAATATTTTCAGAGTATCAGACAACAGATAAATACATGTTCTTATATTTATATGAAATTTGTAGAGATTAGGGTCACTTTCCCTGCTTTAAAATTGCTCAGTCAAATGTTAGGGGATAATCTGTAGCAGTTTGGTTTTACTGTTGACTTAGCTCACTATTTCATGCTGATATGTTTTATTCATATTGTGTATACCCCAGGTTTTAATTTCAGCATTATAATAACTTGGAAGATTTTGAGAGAGTTTCTTTCTTTAGAAGCATAAAACAGTATAAAAGGTTGATAATATACTTGTATGCTCTCATTAGTTTTGACAAATCCTAATTAGAATAGACTTAAGAAAAAAGGCACCCATGAAAGAGCTCATTACTGTTTTATTAGTGTATTGTAAGATTGTGGAGAAGGGGATAAGGACTCTTACATGCCTGCAAACTGTCAAATCCACTGCTCCGTGAATGACAAGAAAAGTGAAAACCAAACTGGATGTCTAATTTAAGTAGTTCTGAGCAAATTTCTTGTTCTGATATCACAGTGCTGCAGAAGGTGTTGTTTACTGAACAAGAAAAGGAGTACTTGAGTTGAATCTCATTTACAGAAAGGCTGCTTTCCACTGAACTGGTAAAGTGAGATGGGACAATATCGCAGTATTCTCACTTTCCATTGTGTTTGCACAATGCGAATGACATCATGATTCTGGACACTGATGGCATAACTGTCTTGGGTTTTATCTAAATGAAAAATACAGTAGCCTTGAACCTTGTTTATGTCAACAAAATTGAGGTCCCATCAAAATAAAGTAACACGTAACTTGTCTGCACTCAGTCACCTCCCTGAGAGCTGTATCCATCAGGTTGTATCCTCAAGTTTAAGACAGCTCTGTGCTTTTAACTTGCAGAGAGGTACTAATAGAAACACTATATGCATGACCACAGGACTGAAATGTGACATACTTAACAGTTCCACAGGTTCCACCTATATTAACATTTCTGTTTTTCTTTTTTCTCCAGTTAATTTCTACTCTTTCCACCTCTGATCATCTTTCCTCTAAACCACCTGCTGTCCACTTAATTTCTCCAACTAATCAGAAAGTTGTGTGTGGTACCATGGTTAACCTGAATCAAGCTTCTTCGCTGGAAGACTTCTGTAACAACTGGCAGTCAGCAACTGGGTTTTCTAAGCAAGATTCATCTCTCTACTTTCAGTCTGCTTCACATAGTTCACTCCCCTCCATGTCTAAAATATCCTCTTCTGCGTCAAATAGTTATTGCTCTACTCCTCGACTGTATGATAACCTACAAACATCAAGTCTCTGTACCTCTGGCTGTGTTTGCAAAATGGAAAACTTTACCAGATCATCTGTTCCATCAAAGAGCCCAAGTCTTTTCCCCAATCCCCCATGTTCAGCTGAAATTCAAGGATCTTCAGCTCAGCCTTTATCCCCTAGTTCTTCCAAAAGATTGAATGCTTTGTCTCCTGTCCCTGTACATTTAATAACACATTCATTGTCTCCTAGTCCTAAACCTTTGTCTCCACCCTCTTTTTACAGCTCTTCTTCAACCATTTGTAGCATAAATGAGCCTTGCACACAAATGTCATCTAGAGGAAATTTAGCAGGGTCAGGAGTCAGATCCCCTCTGCCAACCAGACTGACCCTCTTAACTGCTATTTTGAGATCAGGCTCTTCTCAGCAGAGATCACTTTCCCCTGCTTCTTGTCCCACATTTTCTCCTAGCTCCCTTGGTTCCTCAATACTCGCAATAGATCAAAAGTCCAAAACAACTCCCCCAACCCCCCAAAAATATGTTTCAAGCCCTCCTATAAGGACAGATTCACCCAGCAGAGAGGAATATTGGCTTTCAGGATGGGCTCGGCATCTGCCTTTGCCCTCCAAGCCTCATCCCACCCCTAGGGCAAGGTCCATTTCTCCTAAAAAGCACCTTCCAGTTGGAACATTTTCTCCAGAGTCCCAAAGTCCTCTATCATCCCCTGTCTCCTTTCGCAGAAAACTGGTTGCCACTCCAGATTTGCAGCCTTCGTTGCCCTCTCCTTCTGCCCCGGCACCCTCTTCCCTTACACACCCTGCCTCTCTTTCTCCTGGAGAAGGGCTGCAGTATGCTGCCTCCAGGTCCCAGGCACCTCTGAAGTCTCAGAGAGTACACACTTACTCACCCATCTTTACCTGCCGGTCATATCCTTTGCTTTCTTCTAGCAGCCTTAGTGGTGTATTCTCCCCCACCCTAGAAAAACACTTATCTCCTTCCCCAGCTCTTTTTCATTCTGCTTCTAAATCTAAATCAGATTCATCCCAAACATGTGTTCAGGAGATGAGTGCCTCCTCTCTTACCCCTTCAAGTATCTCAAAGCAATGGTCTCTCTCACGGCCTCATTCTACTCCACCGGCTCCACAAACTGGTAATATTAGTTCCCATCCACTGCAGCTTAATTCTTCATGGGTGCACACAAATTATAGGTCTAATTCCTCTTCTCCAAGACCTGAGCAATCTGTCACCTCACCAGTGTTAAAATGCAGATCTCCTGTCTCAGACAAGTCACCAGGCACACTGTCATCAAGACCCAGAGAGCTGACTTCATCACAATCTTTTTCCCTGCCTTCTGACCATGAAAACTTCAAACCCAAGGTACTCTTGGTGCATGCTTATTTTCTAATAGTTTTTTGTCCCTGTAGGAAAAAATCACATCTGTGTTGCAAAATGCTGGTAAAATAAATAAGCTGTGGAAAAAATGTTTAAAAACAGACTGGTTTTGTATCGATAGTGAAGGTAGCAAAGACTAATCCTACCATATTGAATTGCTAGCAGTTTGTTCTGTATTATGGGGAGAGATGCTGTAGGAATCGTTTAGCATAAAAATAAAATACTTTATTCATGAGTGGGAAGCAATACTACTGAAGATGGATTTATGTCTACTGCCTCTGATATACATTTGGTGCACTTATTTTTGAGGCTCACTTTAAACATTAGTGTGTCAAAAATAAACCATAAAACACCTTGGATACACCCCATGCGAATGTATTCTCACTGAAAGTAATAGAAGTAAGGCGTTCTTAGATGCAAGGCTGAGCTCAAAGCAGCTTAATCTCGTTGATGTGAACTGTCTGTTCTGGTGACAACCGATTCCCAAGCGCCCCATCTCACCTGTTCTCCCTGCTCCCCAGGAAGCTGTACTGACCCCAGATGTTCTGCGCCTCTCTGGGTCCAGCCCAGAGGCATGACTGAGCTCAGCCTGAGCAAGGACTATGGGGCCAAGAGCCAGAGAGGGAAGACAAGGACAGTCTCCTGCTTCTTCCTTTTTTTTGGTACTTCTCTCACCTTGTTGTGCTAGACAGAGGGTGAGGGAAAAAAAGCCAAGCTTCCTACAACACAGGCTACTGCAAATACAAAAGTCTCACACTCAACATGTCAGCCACGTTCCCGCTGTTTGTTATCCACCCAAAGGCTGGAGAGTCCCAGCAGAGTGAGAATAAGCAATGATGGTGATTGCTGCAGGAGGGCTTGGGAGCCAGTCACACTTTGAACCTAAAGATAAATCTCAAGAATAGGAAGGGGAAGGAAAGGAAAGCTGATTAAAAAAAAAAAAGCAAACCAACCAACCAACCAAAGTAAACCAAACCCCAAAACATGAAGCAGGTAGATGAAAACAAAAGGAACTGCTGTGCAAAAAAGAAGAGCTGGTGGCAGAAGACGTCAGAGTTGCAGAAGGCTTTCCAGCCTCTTTTATCTTATCTTATCTCTGCACTCCATGCTTTCTTTCTGCCTCTTCTTGCTGATATCTGAGCTCTGCCTATCACAGAAAGGCTATCATAGTTTATTGATTTTTCCAATCACAGCACAAAATTACAGCCTGGTCTGCCAGATCAGGTTGTGTCAGATGTGTTGCTAACAGCTTGGCCATGGTAGGGGTGACTTGAACTGATTGGAAAATGTTAATTGAAAATGAGAGGTTTAAATTAGCACAAAGTAACAATTGTCATGAATGGCTCTTTTTCAAAACTGAACAACCCAAAAGGAAACATTGTGCCAAGCACAGCTGTACAGTGTTGTTATACCCTGTCAGTATTACTTAATGAAATAAAAAGAGAAATGAAATTGTAGAAATTTCATGAAAAAACCCCCTTGAGACTAAATTGGGAGGCATGACTGAGCCTGTAGATTGCAAAGCAGTTGTGGTTTCTGCTGGTCAGTGCAATGAGCACTGTGAGAATCTCTGTCAGTAAGGAAATTCTCTGTTTTTGACACAGCTGGGGTTTATATTTACAGAGGTTACTACAACCTTTTTGTCTTCCCTATTGTCCCTTTTCCTGCTAGTTCTGCTTTTTTATATGATACGGTGGCACTTTTGAATCTGCCCCACTACCTGATTGAGACTGGGAGACTGTCCACCAGTTTAACAGACTTGGACCCTTAGTTTGGTGCAATTTTTAATCATGCAGACAAAACTGACTCCACTGGGGATGTGGAAAATCTGAAATGTCTAAATTGAATGCAGCTGGGTGTTCAGTGCAGGAAAGGTCTCTTGTAGCTTTAAAATGTGAGACTGAGACTTCATTTACAGTCAATAATAGTGTGCATTCATCATCCTCTCTTCCTCCTGCTCTTCTTTATTTCTATACCTAGTTTCTGGCATAGCTCAATGAACTTTGCTGATGTGTTAATGGTACCAGGCTCTCTGATAACACTCCAGCCTCAAATCTCAGTATATATTCAGGGAAAAATGCAAAAGATTGAGGAGAGACCACATTAATATCCTAAGCAGCATTTAAGTCTCTCTAGTACCAATCAGCTCAACTTGAGAACTAGACAAAAAACAGGTTGCTCCATCTGATGACTGTTGGTGCATGACAAAACATTTGCATGTATGAATGTGCTGAGTGAATATAAAGGGAAAAGCACGGCATCTAGAAGTGCTTGACTTTGGCATGTGTGATTTTGCAACTTTAATGTTGCTTCAACCTCTGTTGAAGACGTATATTAAACCAACACCTATTAGCCAGAATTTTACCATTAGATGTATTTTTCAGTATGCACATCAAACTGTTTCATTAGCATGATATCAAAGCAATTATGCAAAAAGAACTCTTTAATGGAGAGCTTTTATATGTCTATGCCTATGCATGCACCAATTAGTGCAAATCAAAGAATAACTGATGAACTTATTTAACTGTTTGCATTTGTATATATAAATACATGTGCTTCCCTGTGCTTTATATATTTATCTTTATGGTGACCAATGATTTACAAATATCACTGTTTTGCAAAGTGAATGTAAACATAAATCCAGAGGTCAGTGTGAACTGTGGCTGACCTAAGGAAATAAAAACCCTCTCCCTGGGCTTTGAAGATATATTGGGTCCTCATGGACCTAATATAGCAGAATGAACAGTAGAATTGAGCAGAGACAGACAAAACTGCTGATTCTGCAGGAACAATTAGAACAAAAACTTCTGACTGTTGTTTGAAAATGCTTTGCAGTGGTTTCATGGGGTAGCATTCCTACGTATGCTTTGATTTTTCCTATTTGAATGTAGCACAGGAATGCATGTGGATCTAACCCAAACAGCTGGGGAACAAACTAACTGTAGCAACACAGAGCTCAGCACAGCTGCAAAACCTGCTACAAGGCAGGAAAGATTACTTATGAGGAGTTCTGCACTATCATGGTTAGTTGCTCATTTTAAGCTTTTATAGGTATGTGTCTACAACTCTTTGCATTGCCCTGTGTGTGGCCTAGGTGATCATTTCAGCAAGAAAAGTAAGACATTTTCCCTAAAACTTCCCAGGCTGAGTACTGTGTCCAGTTCTGGGGACCTCCAACATAAGCAGGACATGAACCTACTGGAGTGAGTCCAGAGGAGGACCATGAGGGTGATCCGAGGGCTGAAACACCTCTTCTACGAGGACAGGCTGAGAGAGTTGGGGCTGTTCAGCCTGGAGAAGAGAGGTTCGAGGGAGACCTTATAGCGGCCTTCCAGTACCTGAAGGGGCCTACAAGAAAGCTGGGGAGGGACTTTTTACAGGGACAGGTAGTGATAGAACGAGGGGTAATGGCTTTAAACTGGAAGAGAGGAGGTTTAGATCAGATATTAGTGAGAAATTCACTGTGAGGGTGGTCAGATACTGGAACAGGTTGCCCAGAGAAGTTGTGGATGCCCCCTCCCTGGATGTGTTCAAGGGTGGATGAGGCTTTGAGCAACCTGGTCTAGTGGAAGGTGTCCCTGCCATGGCAGGGGGGGTGGAACTAGACGATCCAACCCAAACTAGTCTATGATTCTATGATATGTATTTTGTATATATATAAATATATATATGAACTTACAAACATTTAGAGCAGAGTGTTGCTGTCTAAATGTTCAAAGGGCAGGTTTCAAATCACGCGACTGTTGACATTTGAAATTCAGATAACCAAGCACAACTTTGGCAATTCTATTATAGCTAAGGGAGAAAATATGATGTATTTATAGGATTACTTTATTTTAGTTTTCTAGGTGCCTATTTTGCAATGAGACAAATTATCCTGTAGGATAATTCTGTATCCCGTATCCTGTATCAGGAAGTTGGCCCTACACATGTCAGGGAGAGGTTGGAACTAGATGATCTTTAAGGTCCTTTCCAACCCAAACCATTCTATGATTCTATGATTCTATGATTCTGTGATGCTATGATTGTGATTATTAACTGAATGTCTGTCAGTCTACAGCTTCTGACTAAGAAACATAAGTAAAGCGAAAAGCAAACATAACATGATGTATAGAAAGAATTAAAATACGGGGTCCTACAATATTTCAAGAGAGATGTGAGATTGATATAAGTTTCTCTTATCTGAATTAAAATTTTGTCTCCTCTACTGTCATAGAGGCTTTTATTAGATATAAAAAAAGAAAAAAGTGACAAAAGAATGTCCCAAAATACAGCATGCTGCTCAGCCTGTTGTCTCATAATCACCAGTATTTACTGTTGCAGACAACAGTATGTTAAAAAACCTGAACTAATTAACAAGTAACTTTATTTTGGGTGACCCTCACAGAGATAATAAATCAATAACTTAAAACTCTCATATTGTGTGAATTTATGATTTTTTATTAGAATGTTATTGAAAAGGGAACAGTGTACCAATTTCCTATTAATTGTTAAAAAAAATTAAAAATTCCAGCAGTCATTTGATTAAGAATAGTAGCTCTTGAACTCAAGTAAGTATAGAAGCATTTCGTCAGTAATTTAAAAATTACAGAATTCAATGTCCATAATTGCAAATTAAATGTAGTTAAAAATAAATGGGCAAGTTAATATACTCTAAAATATAAATTGTTTTAAAAAAATATTTTTAAGACTGATCTTAGAACTATTGTACCTAAAGTCATGTATATTTTATGATTTAGGTTGTCAGTTCTGTATGCTTGGTTAGAGTGTGAAAGTTCCTATACTTGTTTTGAAATATTTGTTTGGGTGGTAAAGTTACTTATTGGGGAGTTGAAAAGCTGTGACATGACTGAAATTATCTATCCACTCAGGCAAATAATTCAGCATTTAAAGATCTTAATCAGTCCCATTAAAACAAATCACAGAAATGCCTCTGACTTAGTGGTCCAGGATCATACCAGCAGTGGTTGCTGAGGTGCATGTATTGGCAGAAGTAGCTATGCGTTATCAAATCACATCACAAGCAAACCTGGAAAAAACTCACAGCTTCTCCTGATATTCATTTAAGGACAGTAGTCAGCAGAAAGTGGTCAAAATAATTTTGGAAGTTATAACCTGGTACAGGGAATTAATTTTGTCCTGCTTCATTCCTAAAAGCAAAAGATGTATGTTACAGTCCTTTAACATCTTAACAGAAACACTAGATTTTCTTTAAGAAATAGCTTTTCTAGGTAATACATAAGAATTGTTTTGTTGTCACGTGTCTGCAAGACAATTGGAATTGTCTTTCATTCTGTCATACCTTTCCCCTCTCTTCCTTCTCTCTCCCTCCCTCTCTTCCACCCTGTTTTACTTCTCTTCCTGCTTTCTGGTTTACCCTTTTAGCAGTACAAGATCAAGACAAGCTACAAGGCATTTGCAGCAATCCCTACAAACACATTACTTATGGAACAGAAGGTTAGTGTTTGCTCAAAGACATGGGAATTGCATTTTGTATTTGAGACCATTTAACTTTATGTACATATTCTGACATTTCTCTGGGGGATATTGCAGAATGTAAGCTGTAGGAACTAACTGTTGAGGATTATAATTCCAACCATTTTTCTGGGTCAACCACTTTCCACTGAAGATCAAAGCCTTCACTAATCTGAATTTCTGCAAATAAATTTACTGTAAAAAGGGAAAAAAGTATCCTGCAGGAATTGCCACATATGGCAACATCTCAAAGTCTGTTTTGTTACTGGGAAATGCCTGGACCTCTGCTATTTTGGGACCTACCAATCAGGCTATGGATATGGCTATGCTTTTACTAGTAAATTTAAAAACTCAAGATATGCAAATTTGACCAGCTATGTTAAACTGTGAGAATGGTCCTGGCCATTTCACTGGCCTCTGTTAGCTACCATTCTCACAAACAACTTCCCTGAGCACTTCAACAGTTAGCATGGGCAAGGGATCTGTTCCCAGTGTGTAATCTGGGGTAACGATCCTTTTCTGTAGGGTAGGCTGATAGATCCAAAGAACAGTCTTTAGTGCATTTATGTACTACCAAAGCCACAGCCAACAAAGGCTGGGTTGTATAGTACTTATTTACATAATGCATCTTTGGAAGTCAATTAAAAATTTAAATTTTGCATGAAGGGTTCAGATGTCTAGACCAGTGTCTATTTAAAAAAAAAATTAATAAAAAAATTGTGAATTAGTTTTGCACAAAAGAATAGCCCACTAAGTTTAACAAAAATTCCCTACGATGAACAATGAGCTGTGTCTTACATATTTAAAGGCACATTTAAACACTGTGACATCAAGTTTATAGCTTTATCAGAAAAATCTTTCTGTGGACCTAGTTCATGAACTTAGCCTCTGATTAATGTCTGTAAGATTAAGCATTCCTAACTACACATTTAAATATGTATTCACATACACAGCTCTGTTGATTTCACTAGGAGTTTGCAGAGCCTAAAGACATTGGAGAAGGTGAACTTAACTGCGTAAAAATTTTGAAGATGATAGTTTTGTCTTTATTACTGGTTGTAATCTAAGAGTTATCAGTTAACTGATTTTTTTTTTTTTCCAAAAAGGACGTTCCTTTATTTTCCAATGTTCTTTTAATCTTGAATGAATTTTTAGTTATTTACATAAAACCTGATCCTTCCCTTCCTTAAATCTTGAATGCACTATCGAAGGCTATGTCTTCATTAACATGCAATGTGGTCCAATAGGAATGGCTCTGTAGGGGAAAACAGCTGATGTAGGGGATCCTACAGCCCTAAGGAATGCATTTTGGGAAGGTTCTGTTTGGGCAGAGTGCCTGTTAGTGGCTGGCAGCGTTTGGTGGACTCCTGAAGTGCTACTTCAGGGTTGACTTAATCTAAAAGGCATCCAGTTTGTGCACTCTAAGACTGCACTACTCTGCAAACCAAGCCAGGTGGGTGACTTTGAGGCGGGTGATGACTTTGAGACCACACTCCAGATATGAACTAGTGGGTCAGCCATCTGACTGCACTTTTTAAGAAAAAAGAGGATTCCTTTTGATTGCTCTCTGGGGTGCTGACTCACAAGCTGTGTGCTACTTATCCCCAATACCTAAAACTGAATTGTACAATCTAATGCTGGTATCTGTAGAAAAAGTAGTGACTCAAAAAATATTTGTGTTTAGGGACTTTTGGTTATCTACTGCTTTATTTTGTTTCAGTAGTGAAAGCACAGTGATGCAAAACTAATAAGAAATCAATTTTCTGCTACAGGATTTGCCTTCAGGAGAATCTCCTGGCTAATTTACTTTGTAAACTGTATGTTTCAGCATGGACTGATTATGTTCTTTCTCTCATCTTGGGAATTATGGACAATAATCTGCTATTGATCTTTACCAGCAGCTCATTATAGTGCTCCTAAGATAGTTCTGTTGTGTTAGCTGACATGCATTTGGAGTATGACTCTTAAAGAAACATGAAGGAGTCACATAGCACATACAAGTCTCATTGTACCAAGCCCTAATGTCCAAGTATTCTCCTTAAAGATATTGGATAGCGATCAGGGAAGAAACTCGTGCCACATTGTAGCTCCATGACAGTAATTCTGTTGCTCCCATTTTATGAGTGTATTTTATGCACTGGATTAAATCAAGAGAGATTCAAGACAGTAAGATTTTAAACTACGGAAGTGATGTTTTACTAGAATTAAGCTAATGGTTATGGGGAGAAGAAGTTTTCAAGTGGCTTTTTTCTTTTTAACAAGGAAGGGAGGCATGTAATAACTGCAAGGCACGGAGGTTACTGAGCTGAATGCATGATTAGGAATACCTCATCTGCCTAAAGTGCTAAAAAAGTGTTTTGCAATGTGATTGAACTGGAAATGCACATTCTCAGAAGTCAACTTTTTCCAGTATGTGAGTAATTATATTACTTAAATTGAATGGTCATGAGAAATAAGATTAGTCAGAACTGTGATGTGGGTGATTCTAGTGACAATTCATGTGCAGTATTAATTAGATCCCATGACAGAAAACTGTCATTGATATGTCATGTAAGGTACAATGCTTTGTCTGCCTCTAAATTGTCTCCTTGTGTCTAACTTTCTTTGTCAAGTCAATTTTTTTTCTTTTATGTATGTGTAGGTGCTTTAAATTCACCTAGATTTTTTCAACTTTTCTTATGAAACCATTAAGTTGTCATAATCTTAATGGTTTTCGTAGAACATACTCTTATCCTCCAGTACTCTTACTCAAAGCAAGTTGTTCAAATCTGTGCTCATTAGCAGAGAAGAAAAGGCTTATTGACTATGTATGTGTATAATTTGGCAATCCCAGAAGTGGCTTAATCTCATAAAATCTCAGAACTGGCATACTTTCCAGCTGTTTGAATTAGTATGAACCTGATGTTCCTCACACCACCTGTGCTCTACTCAGAAAAAGCCCAGTCCAGGATATCTCTTGGAAGGTTGGGCTGTAATTTCCTTCACAGACAGAAAAGCAAAAACTTGTTTTTAAGGGACTTATCCTCAGGATGCTCAGGCTCTGTCAGGGTGCGGCAAGAGTGGGCTGCTCCCCAGGGAAAGTGAACTGGGAGCCAGAGTGACAGTAAGGCTGGCAGGACAGTGGCCTCACCAGCAAAGGCACAGCTTCACAGTACCTGAGCAAGGACAAGCAGAGATGGTGATAATGAGGTGATGGTAACCATGGTCACTCAGCAGTGCCATCATAGCCACATAGATTCATAGCAACAAGGCAGGTCCACAGATCTTGATAAAGAACCCTTCAGCCCAGCAGATGATAAGATCCACTGACTAGAAGAGGAAGTTGGGAAAGTTTAATGTAGGCATAAGGCGAAAGTTTAACAGAAAGAATTAATTAACCATTAGAAGAAGTTTCCAGAGACCAAAATGGACTCTTTATCACAGATCAGAAAAATCAAGGTAGGACACTTCTGGCACTTCATATAGTAATTCCAGACAGTTCTGTGGTTCAAAGAAAAGGTCAGACTAGGTGATCACCGTGGTTCCTTCTGCTCTTATTAATGTTGAGTCAGTGAGTCACCCCTCTACTGACATTCACTCTTCTGCAGTTATATAGAAATGATCAAAATCCAATTCAAAATTCCAGTCCTAATCAGATACTATTTAAAAAGTAATGCATTTATTATTTAGAGATTTTATTTATCAGCTATCTATAAAATTATATTTTACTCAAAGTAGATGGTGGTGAAGAGTTTATTTCGGGGAGCTACAGAAAAGTAGTAGTCTTGTTTCTTAAGTCTGTTAAACCAGATCCTACTTCATCTTCAGAATTATGTCAAATTTGAGATGTAACCCCAAAACTCTGTTGGATATCTTGGAATTACAAATGAAAAATATATTCTCGAGGTTGCACCTTGAGTACTGTGTTCAGTTTTGGGCCCCTTACTACAAGAAGGACATGGAGGTGCTGGAGTGTGTTCAGAGAAGGGCAATGAAGCCAGTGAAAGGTCTAGAGCACAGGTCTTATGAGGAGCAGCTGAGGGAACTGGGGTTGTTTAGCCTGGAGAAAGGGAGGCTGAGGGGAGACCTTATTGCTCTCTACGACTACTTGAAAGTAGGTTGTAGAGAGGTGGGTGTTGGTCTGTTCAAACAAGTAACTAATGATAGGACAAGAGGAAATGGCCTCAAGTTTCACCAAGGGAAGTTTAGATGGGTTATAAGGAAGAATTTCTTTACTTAAAGGTTTATCAGGCATTGGAAAGGGTTGCCAGGGCAGTGGTGGAGTCCCCGTCCCTGGAGGTATTTAACAGTCATGTCAATATAGTGCTTAGGGACATGGCTTAGTGGTGGACTTGTCAGTGTGAGGTTGATGATTGGACTTAAAGATCTTACAGGTCTTTTCCATTTGAGACGATTCTGTGATTCTGTCATGCTCTGAACAACTCAGTGGCCCTTGGTCTACAGCAAGGTCTATGTAGAGGAATTTGGGTTTTCTGTCTTTGTCCAGACACACATCCCCTCTGCATGTTAATTGGGATGAGCTTCCCTTATCTGGGCATCACTTTGGTGGAAAGAAAACCTGAGCATACAAACTCGGCCTCACCAGGGCAGAGTAGAGGGGGAGGAGAACCTCTCTCGACTTATTAACCACACCCCTTCTAATACACCCCAGGATGCCACAAGGGCACAGTGCTGGCTCATGGTCATCCTGCTGTCCACTAGCACTCCCAGATCCCTTTCCCCTACACTGCTCTCTAATAGATAATTCCCCACTGGCTAGAAGAGGTGCAAATGAAAGCACTGCTGATTTATCTGGCTTGTATTTATCAACTAATTACTAATTAGAGAACTATAATTTCAATTTGAAATAAATGTAGAAAAAAAATCTTCTGTATTAAAGACTAAATATTTTAGGTTATTGGTTTTGTTTGTTTATGGCTGTTCTCTGCATTTTCTCTTGTCACAATGCAATTTGGCTAACTTCAAAAGAGTCTAAAACTGTTTCTATATGAGGATACACTTCTAGGAAAACTCTAAAGACCCAGTAACTGCATTCCATTACCTACACAGCAGACTGCCAGCAGTGCAGTACAGTCTCTTCATGAAGAAAAAAAGAAAAAAAAAAAAGAAGAAGAAAAAAGCATTTTACTCTTCACATAGAAGGAAAAACAGGGTGTTGTTTGGTTTTTTTAAATGAAAAGAAAGAAATGCAACTGAGGAAGTGTGGTAGGGATCTGCTACATTGGAGACCCAGCTTTAAGCTCTTGCCCTGAGAGAACTCTTGCCTGTTATGTTATCAAACATTCGTTGGTATAGGGACTGATCATGCCATATGCAGATTCGGGCCGCTCCTTGAAGTCATAGAGCAGGAACTTGGAAGCCAATTTTTCCCACTCTCAGGTGGTAGACCTAACTGCTGGACAATTGGCTATTATCAGGCATGTCAGTACCTTTCTGGACCTGGAAAGCATTTCTGATAACACTTTGTTGAGAATATTTTTATAAAAAAATATTTAGTTTTATCCAAGCGCTTCTGGTGTGCACTTACTAGGTGAATTTCTTGTATCCAGGTTACATGTTCATGTCAAAATACTTCTCAAGGCTAGAGCTAAATACCTAGTGTCAAGAAAGAAAGGAAGTAATTTGTGCAGTTGAAGAGTGATAAAGGACCTAGTAATAATAACCAGGCAACCAAGCGTGCTAGTGTAGGAGAAGGCTATGAACTCCATCTTTCTTTCAAAGGCCTTGCAGCTTTTAGTATTAATTATTTTATGAGAGGAAAAGTAATCGGGTCTTTTAACTATAATCTCACAGGATCTTCAAGGAATAAGTTAAAGGAACTCATCGTATGTGAAGTTCTCTTATACAGAGGGATATTTTTGCATGTGCTCAGGGCTTGGGAAAAGTTATTGATGGCGAAAATATGCAAGTGAAATAAAAGAAAAGGAAACTTGGCTTTTGCTCAACTCAGGGTTTTCACAACACAGTAAGAAGGAAGCTGTGTCAGATCCAGGTTACAATATTTGTTTTTTTCTCCTACTATTGATGTCGTTCATTGGTGGATGAAGCAATGTTCTAAATTTCTTTTACGTTGAAGAACTTTCATTCTTCAAAGAAAATATTGGAGATCCTGTTCAGATCATTTACCAGTGTCCTTTCAGCTCTGTTACATCTTTAACAATCAGATAGTTTGGGGGAAGGATTGTAGTAATTTCTGTCAATGGCATATAAGCATCATGTCCCTAAAGGAAAAAGTTTGTGGTACAGCAACTGGTTATTTCACCTGCACATTTAAATTCTGTCACAAATACATTTTCATTCTCTAAATTGTACTCTTCTTTTAAATTGTAGTGCAACTAATAGATAAATTTGAATGCCTAAATAGGAATGTTCCGCTTTTGATATTGTTAGACCATCAGCATAGGAAATGAAGCTTGAACACTGTTGATAGCACTAATCAACAGTCCTGTAGATAGCACTAATATTTTAAATTAATCATAACATTATTGCATGATAACTCTGGTAATGAGTTCAGAAATGCTAGTCATACTTTTTTAACATCACATTTTTCTCTATGCAGAAATAATAAAAAAAAAAAGAATTGTATTTTGAAAAGCTAACAGCAGGTTCAACAGAACATTTTTTCTCTGTAGAGGTGGTAGGGATGCCTACAATCTAGTTCTCTTTGTTTCTTCCCTTTCTTTGAAGGACTCGGGCTGTTCAAATAAATAAATAAATGAATAAAGATAAAACAACAGTGAAAGAAATGAGATGGATCACTTTGAAGATTGAACTTTTCCTTGCCCAAAGGTTCAAAAATGGAGAATAACGCTGCAGCTTTCTCTAGCATGGCTCCTGCATGATAACCATATCTCAGGGGGAGATATGTGGAGCACATAGGCCGTGGTACTGTTTTCACCTGAGTTCTTTAGTCAATGAAGGCTCCAAAATGCGAAGATATTTGGGTACCAAATTTCTACTGAAACTGAGAAGTGTTTAGTACTTAAATTATCCAGAGTCTTGGTTCTGAACAGAGACTAGTGTCTGTGGCTCTATTTCCTCTAGAAATATGCTTTAGTATCTTCTGGGTAGTTATTTCTTACCTTTGACTGTGTTCCCCCTCTCTCCCACAGCTCTGGTGAAGTGAATATGACACAGAAACATGTATTTTTTTCTGAACAATTACTTTATTATGTTCATTACCCTACTGATTTAATGAGTGTTATGAGAAGCTTAACGATTTCTCCATTTTGAACTTGTGACTGATTAAGATTTGTTATTTTTCCTAACTCACATTCAGAGTCATCACCTCTCTACAACAGGCTGCTTTGGCAGTCCTGGCCCCAGTGCGTATGGAATGACTCTTCTACTTAATTTTATCACTTTATGTTTATCAGGAGGATGTAATCTCAACTGAGTCTGAACTGGGGACACAGTACTTGAGTGTAGTGCTGGGCACTCTTTAGCTGAGCCCTCCTCTTCTACAGGACTGTTTGTTGATCTAAGAATTCAGATGGATAACAGTGATGAGGTAGCAGAGATGAGAAAGAGCATTTATCTTCTAATCTTCTGCCATGGGATAAGATTACACTAATTTCTGTGTGTCAAAAAAAATAATTCTTTTACTTTTTTTCCTTTCAAACTACAACTACTGTAAGGCCAGCAGGTTTGTCTACAGTTGGAGGGGAGAAATATGTTTGGAAAGAAACTGCTCTTCATTTTTTCCTACTGTACTCTCTAATAGATGACACAGTGTTCCATAAATGTGCTTCTGTGCATGATCATTTGTGGATCGTATTAAATTAACATTAAAAGTAAATTGCCATTGTTGCATGAAAGGTGTGGTGAAATAATTTTGGCAGAAAATAAACTCCCTTGTGTTCCAACTCACCCTCAGATAACTGGAGGAGCCGGGGGTGGCCAGGCTTAGGTCCTGAGTGATGCCCAGTTGAGCACTCACTTGATAGTGCCCTGCACTCCCATACCCACCATTTATGGACTCACATGGCTAAACCTGCAGAATTTAGCAGCGTCCTGCTGAGCACGGGGCAGTTGGGGTGGCTGGTAACAGACAGATGCAGTTCGATGTGGTACTACCAGTCTGGGTACACCGATGCCAGATTCACTCGATAGTGCCCTGCACCTGCCATCTAGTCAGGATCTATGGACTTTCACAGCCTTATCAGGCGGCGCCTAGTGAGAAATGGTGCAGCAAGTCAATAAGCAAATAAGGCCCTTTAATAAAGCAACAGGAATAATACAGATTTGTGTGGATTTCTAGTGATAATCTACTGTCTGCAGGGGAATATACAAGCATTAAGGTTACAAGTTACTAAAAGCGTTAAGTTAGAAAGCAATTCTATAGAGATTTCTAAGTCTCCAAGAAAGTTCTTGGGGCAGTATAAATCTTACCCAAAGGCATCCCTATGGGGGGAAAGAGAGACTCAGCCCATCAACTGGCCCCAGGGGTTAGACGTCTGTGATGGATTTGTCCCTGACTGGTCCATGATGATGTCTTACTGACCATGATGGTGTCTCCCCTGATCCCCTCATTTCTTTGGGCTATTTTTATAATATTTCTTACCTGCAAGGTGGAGCTTGAGTGACTCTAGTCATACCTTTATGGTGATTGGCAAAAGACACTCCCCTTCCCCTTTTAAAGTAGAAGTTACCAAAACTTGGAGTGCATGCTCAGTAAGGGGGAAGGAGGGGGGTCAGTGATCTGGAGTTCTGTTTTTGTCCATTTTGTTTTGTTGTAATTCAAGGTCCCCACAAAGTGGGGATATTTGTCTAAGGGGTGCCAGGTGTTGACCCAGGGTCGCTTGTAGACAACACATCAAGTCTCGTACCATGCTGCGATCGAAATGAGAGTTGGAAAAACAAGCCTCTGTGCCTCCCCTCTCTTGTTTTTCCTTGATAAACAGCAGGCCTTAGTAGGGAGGAAGCCTCAGAGAAGATTCTTCACATGCCAGCTGTATTTTTCCTCTAGGATCTTCTTTGATATTGTACCTTTCCCTTAGTGTGTGGACACAGCCTTTTTCTGATTTTTAGTTACCTCCAGTAATTTTGCCACAGTCATTAATTTTTCAGTTCTGCGTACGTGGATGTAAGCTGCCAGTAGCTGGGCAAGGAGAGAAAAAAAATTTGTAGTCAGCAAAATTAAACTCAGATATAATTACTTAAGTATATGCTTCTTTGCTTTCTTTTTTTTTTCTTTTTCTTTTGTTTAAGATTCAGACATTTTCCTCCCATCTCCACATTTCTCTGACTGCCAGCCCTGATATCCACCTCACCAAGATCAGTCCATTCCCACAGAATCCCTTATGCATGAAAAAATGTTTACGAGAATGCTTTTTTCCCCCTCTTGTTATAATTTATTTTTAGCAAATAACAAGCAAAATAAAACTTCAGAAAAATGTCCAGTGTTAAACAAAAAATCCACAAACCCTTCAGGTCCCTCCCCTGTAGTCCAGCTTCATGCATCAGCCGGCTTCCAGAGTCATTTTTGGTCTCGGCACGAAATCTGTTTGAAAATTGCTTCAAAGCAAAAATGGGTGATGTCAGTGAGAGTGTGCCTCACAGATTCTGAAGAAGATGAAAAGGAACTGAACTCTGGAGTTTGGCTTTTGAGAGTGTTTTGTGAGTTTCCTGATAAAGTGGAGGGATCAGAAAACTGATTCCCACTGTTCTCTAAACCTGCTCCAAGTCCAGGAGTAGGAAAGCAGGAGGTATATCCAAGCACAAGAAGCTTGTGTTTCATTTTGGAGAGGTTGCATACCTGCTAAGATTAGCCATGTTTTAGTGTGATATCACATGTGTATAGCATGTATTTCACCCTGTACAATTCTGATTTTGGGGTAAAATCCAATAACATTGAGCACTGATTTTGTTGCAATGTGGAATCACCATCTTCTTTAAACAGGAGGTACTTTTAAAAGAAAACATCTGCTGGAGGAAAAAAAAGGGCCTCCTGCATACTTGGACCACTCTCTTTTCCACCTGCTTACAGCCAGTGGCTTTCCTCTGACGGTGTGCGGCAGGCAGCTCGCCAACCCCTCTGTGGCATGTTCACTATGTTGCATTCACTGAGAAGGAAGGGGGAGTTGTTGAAGGAGAAGGCAATTAAAACTGGTAGTTTCTGATCCCTAAAAGTGGAGACAATTCACCTAGCTCTCTCCCTCTCTGCAACCCAATTCACAATTAGAAGTTGGTAACCTAAAGAACCTTACTTGGCCTGCAATTTCTTCTTTTTCCATCTTTCCTTGATGGAATGAAAAATGACACATTTGGAAACACAGTATTGCAAGAAATGTATGTTTGCTTGGGTTTTAAAATTTTGAATTGAATATCACACTGAAATCTTTCGAATTACAGGCATTAGAAGAGCCAACCAAGGATGCTAGTGTGACTGAAGGCACTGCTTTGGACACCCATTCAGAGGTAGTGTTGTTACATCTCTTTGCAATAACTATCTGAAAACAAAAAGCAAAGGTTAACTGAGTGATATGTCCTCCTTTTTCAGGTGTGCTCCCCTGCCCAGCTCCGACAACAAACAGAAGAGCTGTGTGCTGTCATTGATCAAGTCCTGCAGGACCCACTAACTATGGTAACCCCTCAATATACAGGATTGACTTTATCTTCCTTTCCTTTTGTCTCTTGTCATTAATAAGTCTGTTCTCTGTTGAAAATCATTTTCCAGCGCCGATGCGAATCTTCTCCAAGTTTCCTGCAGATGAGCACGGAGTCAGATGTTGGCAAGGTAGTTGAATAAGCCTAAATACTTTTCCCAGGTAGACATATAGCAAACAAAATCACAACGGTAAAGTCTAGCAATAGAAATCTTCAGTTAAGAGATGTGACATCAATAGAATTGCCTGGTGATTTGAAAGACATGGAAGTACAGAACTGCAGCCCTGGAGCTAGTGCAGTCTTGTTGCAGGATACTTTCCTAAAGTCAGAAGGAGTTAGGAAAGAGAGACTATTTATTAAGGTTTCAGAGACTAAGATCCACAGGAAAGAAATCCTTCATACCCTGCCTTCCATATTGCAGGGTGTCTGGCCGCCTCCCAGATTTCATCCTATCTGTGGGTCCTTATTACAGGGGAGCCAATTGTTCCAGCTTCGGTGACTGCAAACATCTTTCAGAATATTTTTTTTTTTTTTCATATTCATTATTGGTTTTCACATAATGGAATAATTAAATTAATAAGTAGACTTGTTCTTAGGTGCTGATTTCCTTTAAACTCTGGCCCCTTACAGGAGGGGGATGTCTGCTACATCCATTTATACTTAATGACTCAGAAACAGGTAGTGAGAGGCAGGAATAACTTTCTATACTGGTATTAAACTGATTGCACTATGTTATATTGGTGTGTATTCTGGGTTCAGAAAGATGAATAACCAAGGGAGGAGGGTCCTGTATTCAATTTGCCCCTGGTAACTTATGTTGGTGTTAGTATCTATAGGAAAGTGAAAATGGCAGAAATCCAATTGGAAACAGGAGGAAAATGATTTTTGACAGAGGAACACATAAAAAACTTAATGCAAAGTATCCTGCACAATGTCCTGTCCACCATGAAAAATAGGGCACAGAACCAGCATTCCTGAGTGGGTATATTTAATATACACTTCAATTTTCATTTTCAGTTTTTGAAATTACTTCTGTCAATCAACATGCAATGGTAAATAAGGCCTTGGGCAACTGAAAGGTAGAAACAGGATAGTAGCCGAAAAAGCAGGCAGAAACAGTTACTGAGGAAACGTTTTCCAATGCCTACACTGAATTCAAAGCAGTTAAAATGCTACTATTAAGTTGGACTTTTGAGCTATAGCATCCAAAACCTACTTCCCTGGACAATTGAGCCTTGACCAAATGGAAGGCATCAGTTAGCAGTCATAAAACCAAATAAAGGAGGTAAAAAGTGAGATTTACAGGATACAGCATAGGGAACAAGCTAAAGGTTGCGGGGATCTTGGAATGAGAAAGGAAAGTGCTTAAAGTGAAGATAAAAGAGTCATAGAAAGGAAGAAAAAAAGTGTGCATGTTCTAAGTAAATGCCTAAGAAATATTAGTCAGATGAAAGCAAATTCTTGCAAATGAGAACACAGAAAGGGGTCATTTCAGGTTATTTTGTGAGCAAATCTAAGTTAAATTTCACAGGGAAATCACACCTGTGACTGTCTACTAATAAGCATTTTGTTATGAGAGTTCTCAGAGATAATTTAAATGCCCACTTGAAATAGTGAAATAGTATTTTGTACAGCAAACATATCAAGCAAAACTTTAATAAATCTTATTCTCATGTATCCCTAATCTTTCTGGAAAACAGAAGTTGTCTTGAATTTAAGAAATTAACAACTTGGCACAATGATGAAAATCTCTTTGAGTTACTCCTCAGATTAAGTCTTTGCTTTTAATATATTTATTTATTTTGTTGCAGCGAGCAGCTGGGCGTGAAACCAGATATGTAAGTACTTTTATAATTACTCTATAGTTTGGATACAGAAAAGTCTGATTTGTTTACTCTTGCTATGATGCTGGGTGAGTCTGCATGTAGCAAACACAGACATCTGCTCATGACTTGAGGTGTTGACTCTAGTACAGAGAAGCGAGCATTGTAGAGCACTGACAATTGAGACTTGGGATGTCTTCCCACTGATGTAAATCCATCGTTGCTGGAATGTCTCCAGTGCAGTATCTATTGAAAAATTTACCTGTGTGAATATGATGTTAAAAATAATTTATTCACACACTTTATTATTGTTTGGTTCAAGTGTGGGGCAAGAGCTCAGCTATTCAGCAAAAAGACTGTTACAGGTGCTGAAGGATGTATTTGTTTGAACTCGGCCTGCACTGTAGGAGACTTGCTTTGGTAGAAGTCCTTTGGTTCTTGCCTGTCCATCAGAATTTGGGGTTGACTTTTCCTTCCAAGGTAAGGAAAGGGTTGACTTTTCCTTCCAAGCTGTCTGAAAACCCACAGTTTAGCCTTAGGTGAACAGAAGCAGTTTTGTCACATATACATGCACTTGAATGTATAAATAAAATCTCTATATTGAGTCATCTGTTCAATTATTGAAACGTTAAACCCAATTAACATTTAAATTCTTACTAGCATGCACAGTTACTGCAGGTTCCATATTTTACTCACAACTCATCTAGTCATGTGATGAGAAATCTCTGCTTACTATTAATCATTCAGCATTTGTATTGAACCTCAAATCAAAGCAGTGCTGGAAAGCAATAGAAACCTTCCATTTTTATGCCTGCATAATGCTTGACTGATCAATTCAATTTTGCTTCTTGAATGTGGCAGTATGCATATTTTATTGCATACTGTGATTTTTACTTGATAGATTGTGCTGGCTCATACTAATTAGAAAGGATGTTGAAAGATAGCTTTTTAATGAAATAAAAGACTATGTTTCAGAGGTAGTCTGTGAGAATAGAGTATATTTAATACCACTTCAGTGCAGATCTCCAGCTCCCAAAACTGTGGTTAACATACACCATAAATTTAGGCATCCAACTTATAGGGATACAGTTAAGTTTTCTTTGCTGGCATAGAAAATCACCCCAACAAACAATTCCTTCCCAGTCTCCTCTGGAGCTTTCTAGATAAATGAAATAAATCAATATTTAAAAATACATTTGGAAATAATACAGAAGATTATGGGTATGCTAATCTTTCCTATAAATTGTACATGCATGCTGAATTTTTTGTGTGTCAGACAACTCTGTTAACAGACCGTGGTCTCCATGCTGCTCTGTGGTGGCTGAACTACTAGATGATCTTTAAGGTCCCTTCCAACCCAAACCATTCTAACTTGGTGGGTCCAGGCTCTCCTGGACTCTGCCGACACTATACTCTGCAGCAGTCTCCTGAGGAATGGTCAGGTGTCCCTAACAGCCCCCATATGCCACAGCTCTTCCTCCTTTCTTGCTCTGCCTCCTTGGTATGACATACAAAGGCTACTTCTGTCCCGACTCGTAAACCAGTTGGGAACTTGTCCTCTGCCTCTCAGGGCAAGGGTGCAGTGAGGTGATTTTCCATGAAGTTGCTTTCTCTTCTTCCTATTCCACTTTTCTGCCCTCAAAGTAAGCTCCCCCCAGCCCAGAACAAAGCTCAGGGTGCCCTCATCTCTTCAGCTGACAGGGACCAGCAAACTCTGAACCACAGTGGACAACTGTCTGGAAGAGTAGTAGTTGGTGTGGACCAAAGCAGGCAAGAGAGTGTGCTAACCATTAATAGCAAAGGACCTGGTCCTGAACTTGAATGTGTGTTGACTTTTGTTGACCTGAGGAGATATGGGGGGGCAGGGGGCAACATTTCTTAATATAAGTACAAGATGTCTGTTTTGAAACAGAACGCCTAGTTTGAGCCAATCTAACAGTGTCTCCGGTAGCAACCAGGAACTGAGTATTGTACAGATGCTTGCTATCATACTATCAAATTGTGAGTTCCCTCAAGAGGTCTGTGGTGTCTCATGTGAGCTGTCTTGGAGCAATGATTTTCAGCCAGCCTTTTTTAGCTAATCTTCTTTTTCTTTTAGAAGTAGGCTTTTAGTTTATGCAACTGGATTAATTTTACTAGAAGGAATTAAAATAGTAATTTAGCAATATAATTTTCTTAATCTTTTTGTATGTGTGATGTCTGATATTGAGAAGCTTGTCAAAATGTTGCTTTGAAGGTGTTTTGAGTTAAAAGAAAAGCTTTAATTCATTTATGAGTCAGGGATAGGAAAATCTGTCATTATTTAAAAGTATTATTTATAAACACACCAGCATATACATATGTATGCACACATAACATTACTAATTATTTCAATAGGTTATATGCTGTAGACTACAGCAAGGATGCTGAAATATCCTGCCATTTAACAATTACTTCTTCTAAACATCAATTACGTCTTCTCACGCACTTTAGAACTATTTAAGGATGTAAATGCACAAATAGTAAGGGAGTGCATAAAAAGTACTGGAAAAAGGTCTGAATTCAGTGAAATTACAATAGTTTGTACCAACTAAGTACTACAGTTGTCATTTATCAGCTTTTTAAACTGTGTGGTCTTTGATATGAATCAATTCACCATTTTATAATAGTCCATTTTTGCTGGCTTTAGGGATGATACTGCTTATTTTTAATAATATAAACATAATCATTCTCTAAATAAATTACTTTTATAGCTATTAAGTGCCCTAATATATTTACTTAGTCACTGTGTTTCCATATAATTACTGTCACCAAGGAAAGCTTTCTTAATTTTAATTCCAAGTTCTAGTAAATTTATAATTTTGTCATATAGTCCCACTTACAAGTATTCCACTGACTGGAATAGGGGTAACATAACCCCCATTTTTAAAAAAGGGAAAAAGGAAGACCCAGGGAACTACAGGCCAGTCAGTCTCACCTCAGTGCCAGGCAAGATCATGGAGCAAATCCTCCTGGAAACTACGTTAAGGTAGATGGAAAATAAGGAGGTCATTGATGACAGTCAACATGGTTTCACTGATGTCAAATTGTGCCTGACAAACCTGGTGGCCTTCTACAGTGGGGTTACAGTGTTGGTGGGTAAGAGAAGGGCATCTGGCATCATTTACCTGGACTTGTGCAAGGCATTTGACAGTATCCTGCATGACATTCTTGTCTCTAAATTGGAGAGACATGGACTTGATGGGTGGGCCATTTGGTGGATAAAGAATTGGCTATGTGGTCATGCTCAAAAAGTTATGGTCAATGTCTCAGTGTCTAAGTGGAGACCAGTGATGAGTGACATTCCTCAGGGGTCAGTATTGGGACTGACCCTCAGCGTTCGGTATTAGGACCAGAATCTTTGTTGGCAACATGGACAGTGGGCTTGAGTGCACTCTCAGCAAATTTGACAACAACATCAAGCTGTGTGGTGTGGTCAACACACTGGAGGGAAAGGAAGCCATCCAGAGGGATCTTGACAGGCTTGAAGTGGGCCTGTGCAAACCTTACGAAGTCAATGAGGCCAAGTGCAAGGTCCTGCACCTGGGTTGGGGCAATCCAAAGCACAAATACAGGCTGAGCAGAGAATGGATTGAGAAAAACCTTGAGGAGAAGGACTTGGGAATGTTGGTTGATGAGAAGCTCAACAGGACCCAGCAATGTGCCCTTGCAGCCCAGAAGGCAAATTGTACCCTGGGCTGCATCAAGAGAAGTGTGGCCAGCATGTTGAGGGAGCTGATTCTGCCCCTCTATTCTCTTCTAATGAGACCCCACCTAGAGTACTGTGTCCAGCTCTGGGGCCCCCAGCATAAGAAGGACATGAACCTGCTGGAGCGAGTCCAGAGGAGGCCACGAGGATGATCCGAGGGCTGGAGCACTTCTCCTATGAGGACAGGCTGAGAGAGTTGGGGCTGTTCTGCCTGGAGAAGAGAAGACCCCAGGGAAACCTTATAGAGGCCTTCCAGTACCTGAAGGGGACCTACAAGAAAGCTGGGGAAGGACTATTTACAAGGGCAGGTAGTGATAGTACGAGGTGTAACGGCTTTAAACTGAAAAACGGTAGGTTTAGATTAGATATTAGGAAGAAATTATTTACTGTAAGAGTGGTCAGACACTGGAACACGTTGCCCAGAGAAACTGTGGATGCCCCTTCCCTGGAAGTTCAAGGCCAGGTTGGATGAGGCTTTGAGTAACCTGGTCTAGTGGAAGGGGTCCCTGCTGATGGCAGCGGGGGTGGAACAAGGGGATCTTTAAGGTCCCTTCCAACTCAATTGATTCTATGATTCTATTTAAAAAATAATGTGTTGTGATTAATTGGAACAATTACCTTGCATATGATTGAGAATTTTGTTCTTCTTGGCAGTTCTATTCTGCAAAAAATATTTTTTAAGTGTTATAGACATGAAACCGAGAAGTTAAAAAAATGAGAGAACATGAAGCAGCTAAAAATGCATGGAGACATGCAGAAATAAGTAGCATTTTTCTTCATCAGTGGTCTACTGTGCTTGTATACATTTCAGGTAACCTCTTTGAAATGAAATTTATTCTTAATTTGCACCACTGAAGTGAGAGAATTTAATTCCTTCTGCTTGTATCTGTAGGTCACTCTGAAGTGCTTTGATGTCTTTAAGTTTGCAATGAGATTGGTTGTCATATTTGGTTAATAGCATGAAAGACATTCCCTAGTATGTAAGTAACCCCTAGTAAAAACTCTACTTTACTCTGTCAAGGAGAGAAGATGTGCTTCTGGTAGATTTAGTGCTAAATTACAGCTGTCCCTGTTTGGGTGAGAAACTTTCCCCCACCAGAGTCTCTGTTTGGAGATGTAAATGCTCTCAGTGAGGAGGACAGTCCTCCACCATGACTCATAGTGATGCTGTTCTCACCACTGATGGAGGAGTAAAGCCAGCAGGTCCAGGGAGTGATTAAACATCTCTATTTAACACTTGGGAGACCACATCTGGAGTTTTGTGACCAAATTTCTGCAAGATCTTTGTCATGAGGGAACAAAGGAAAAGCATGTTCTTCCCTCTCCAAAAATGCTGTGATTTTCCACTTGAAACTGTGACAAGATATAGTTGAGTCAACAAAAATCCAACTGTAGTGATCCTTCTGCAGAAAATGCAGACTGTAACGGCACTGGCTTGTCTTACACTACAGCTATAACATCTAACTATAGTATCTAGTACTTTTTTTATGACCATACTGAAGAATATTCACATTTTAGAGTCTCAAGGCCAGCAAATCACACCTACATCAAAGAAGGGCATGTTATCTGTACAGAAACACTGTGTTATCCAGAGGAACGCCTACAAAGTTTGAAGGAGCTGATCAGCAGAAATCCTGAATCTTGCCACAGCCCAGGCAAATAAGCACGTGACACATGACTATTTCACGTACAAACACAAATGCTTTGCATTTAGCACATTTACCCTTTATCTTGAAAACAGAGCTCCTGCTGTTCAAGGCATACTCAGAAAAAAAAATAGTGCTCAAATAGAATTGTACTGGTTGATCCGCTATCTCCATACAACTGATAGTGTTAATAACATTGATACTGCAAATTAACAGACAAAAGCAGGTTCAGAAACATCAGAATTTACTTTTCAAGATTAGATCAATATGAAAAAGTGAAATATTGTTGCACTCAGAAAAAAATATCCCTAAAATTTTAACAACAGGTATTCATATTTGATTATACCTAGAGATAAAATGGAAATGACAATATTTTAACTTCTCTTACCAATTGCACATCACTGCATCAGAGGTAAAAGCTTCTGCACCTAAGGATGCCACTGTCCATGTATTTTTCCTTCTCTTAAAACAGACCTCAGAAAAATACAAGTGAAATGACAAATGTGAATGCATTATTTTTTCATTCAGGAACTATTAACAGTGAAATAGTGAACCATCATCAGTGATTATCTTTTTGGATTTTTCTTGTGTCATTGCTATAATAACCATGATATTGTATGTAATACTGTATATGTTTGCCTTTTTTGCAGGCCAGCCTTTACAAATCGGCACCTATGATGACTGAGAGTCAGATGGTATGTAATGCACAGCTGTGCTGTTTTTCAAAATTTGCACAAGCACAAAATCTGAAGTAATTATTATTTACTTTCTTAGACTTTGAAAGAAGCTGCAGTCAATATCCTCCTACAAAGCTGCATTGCTTCTACGGAGCTGCATTGCTTTCTTCTGTGCTGAATATACACCTGTTCAAAGTAACTATAAATCCTGACACTAATTGTAAATCCATGGATCAAATGACAAACTAGGGTCTTGCCGAATCTTGATGTGTATGACAACTATAGAGACTACTGCTGGTTCCTGGACTCTTTAATATTCCACTTTTATAATTTTATTTAGATGCAGCAAAGTTCTGGCATCTATTTTCTTCTTACACTTTAGATTAAATCAAAGCTGGTTTAACTAGTAAAAAGCAAGCATAAAATCAGATAAAGAAAGGGAGATTATGGATCAGATGTTCATTTTAGCTCTGATCATAATTTAGTGCTGCTGGAGCCAAACTTTCTGAAGAAGAGTCAGAAGAGAGGTCATGGAGCCTGTCCAAGTGACAGTGACCACTAATGAATGATTAGGGAAAAAATGAGATGTGGATGAGAGTTTTTTCCCATTGTATTTCAGCTAATGGAACTTCAGGGACTTCCTGAATCAATTTCTTCTGTTTAATAATATTTGACCACTTCTTCTTTCAGGACTTTTTCCTGTTACTTTTTGAGTCTTGTTGTACTTTGGTCACTACAATATTCTCCAGCAATAAGGTTTAATTTTTAATTATGTATTGTGTGAAATAGCACTTTATTTCTTTGTTTTAAACCTACTCATGACCTCAGTTCTTTTACTACGACAGCAATTCATAGAATCATAGAATGGTTTGGGTTGGAAGGGACCTTAATGATCATCTAGTTCCAATCCCCCTGCCATAAGCAGGGACACCTTCCACTAGACCAGGTTTCTCAAAGCCTCATCCAACCTGGCCTTGAAGACCTCCATGGAGAGGGCATCCACAACCTCCGTGGGCAACCTGTTCCAGTGTCTGACCACCCTCACAGTGAAGAACATCTTCCCAATATCTAATCTAAACCTCCCCTCTTTCAGTTTAAAGCCATTACCCCTTGTTCTGTCATTACCTACCTTTGTAAAAAGTCCCTCCCCAGCTTTCTTGTAGGTCCCCTTCAGGTACTGGAAGGCTACTATATAAGGTCTCCTCGAAGCCTTCTCTTTTCCAGGCTGAACAGCCCCAACTCTCTCAGCCTGTCCTGATAGGAGAAGTGCTCTTTCTTCACTTTCTAAATAATATTAACGATTTTCTAGATATTAACCATAATACCCTATCAGTCACGTCTTTTTTGTAAGAAAAGTCAAAATTGCTTAATCAGTCTTTGAGAAGCAATATCTATGGATACTGTTCCATATCTTTGATGATCCTTTTTGCCTTTTTCTATATTTTTTTAAGGTTTTTATTTTTGAGATTGGGAGATTAAAACCATAAATTGCTCTTTCTAGCTCTGAATGCAGTGCTTCCTATTTACATGATGATATGATTCTTTATTGTTATTTCTATTGCTTTCTTAACAATTTCTAGTAATTTATTTAGTTCTTACTTGTATTGAGCAGTAAACCAATCTTTGCATAGAACTGTACACAATAAGTTCAATTATTTCCCGAGTAAGGAGAGCTAGTTCCTGAACCAACTAGTTCATCACTGCCTGTGAAGATTTAGGATGTAGTTGAGTTTATCCCTGTGAAATGTACCAATATTAAATTCAGTTAAGTTTCATCTGCCTTTTTATCATTCATTCACTCTGTATCATAAGATCTGTCTGCAACTCTTTGCATTGATATTTTGGTTTTACTCCTGTGAATGATTCACTATTACCAGCAAACTTTTTCACCTTACTCGCCACTCTTTTCTAGCCAATGTACATTCATAATTCAAAGCCCAAATTCCAGACCATGTCTCTGTGAAACTTTATCTGTGACTTCCCTCCACTGTGAAATTTGAAAATTTATTCCAATCTTTTTCTTCATATCTTTTAGCTGGTCCATAGGAAATATTCTCTTTTACTCCATAGCAGTTTCTTTTCTTTAGTAGACCCTGCTGAAAGACCTTCACCAAAGCTGTTAGAAATCCACATGTCCACTGAACTTTATAATCTGTGATACAGCCTCATTTTTTTATCCCTGATCACGCATTTAGGGACCCAGTGGGAAAAAACCTGCAAACATGGAGCCTGACATCAGATGGTCTGTTGATTCCCACTTGGTTTCATCTAATGTATGTTCCTAACTGCCAAAAGATTCTCATATTGTTAGTTTAAACATGACCTACACCTACCTTATCAGTCAGCTTTCTTGTATCACTGACTCTTTAAAATAACTCCAAAAGATTCATCAGGCATGAGTGCCCTTTCAAAAGTAATTCCCAAAGTTATTTGTCCATATGTATACTAATTCTGTTCTTTAGAATAATTTGTTCCTACTACTTTGCACAGTTTGAAATGTCACACATACTGATTTGTGATTCCCGGTCCCTTTCAGGATCCTGAAGTAAAATCTTCCCCATAGTTGCCCCTTCTCATTCTTCTGGTGCTGACTATGTCTGAAGAATTAAGTTAAATACCACAATTTGTAGTGTGGCAATTTCACACTGGAATTGCTTTACAACTTTATTTATTCCTTGCACTTTATCTACTTATTTTATTGATTTGTTCTCAAATCTGTCTTATTGACACTGTACTCAAGACAGTTCCTCCAAATTGTTTCTTTGCTGATGTGAGAACCTCACTAAGTCTTCCCGTGAGGAAAGCTGAAGTGAGGAATTAATTTTCAGCCTTGGTCTCCTCTTCTTCATCCATATTTTTAATGTCTTGATTATATCTACTGGTCCTATAGACTGTTAGTTGTAAGGAAATTTAGTAAGTTTTTTTCTCAAAGTCTTTCTTGGCCTAATATATGACATTTTTATATTATGGTCTTCCTTCTTTCTTTCCTTCTTTCTTTCTCTCTCTCTCTCTCTCTCTCTTCTCTAGACTGTATTTGAGTACAACTTTCTGTCTTTAAAGCCATTTCTCCTTATTTCTTTTTTCACTTATTTGCACTGTTCTTTGAATATCCCAGTATTTATTGATCTCTTAAAGTCTTCCTATAAGTTGATGCACAAATTCTCTAAACATTACTGTCTTAAGCAGCACTCTGGTCACTTATAACCATTTCATCCTTTTGTCAGTTCCTTTGATCTTTTATATATATATATTTTTTTTTTAATAGCTATTTAAATTATTTAACTACGTATTTCATTTAATTTGTTTTAAATTGCTATCACTACAGTAGAGTTCTTGTGCATGTTTCCTGTTCAGACAGCAATGCTGTCTCTGAACACATTGTGATCTCTCTTCATGAATGATTCTTCACTAGTAACATTCCGACTTAGAAATTTTGCAGAATTTATAATTCAGTTAATTATTGCTTCTCTTGTGGAGTCTCTGACTAGCCATACCAGGGACCAATTATTTATGGTCGACAGAAATATTTTATGTATACCTCTCAACTATGTGACTTTTATCCAATGGACAGGTGAAGCATTGGGCATGCCACCGTGACTCTCATTAAACAGATTTTCTACTCTTTTAAAAGATGACTATGAAAGACTCATGATAACAAATAGCAAAGCCATACCCAGCACACCAACACTACACACAATATTGTTATTATCATTAACTCTAACTTTTTTATACATATATACTAAACAAATAAGACAAAATTCAGGTGGGACCATTCTAGCATACATCGGTACCATTTTCCTAGGGTTTTTGGTTCAGTCATTTTGATGCTGCAATAGTCATTCACAGTTTTTGAAGGTGCAATGTTAGGATTTATCAAAATTTATTGTCCTGGTTTTTAGCTGGAACAGAGCTGGGTTTCTTTTTAGTAGCTAGAATAGTGCTGCATTTTGCTTTCAGCCTGGGTTTTATTATGAGAGAGACACAGTGTTTTTGTTTTTGTCTCTAGAAGTGAAGGACTTCATGTTTTCTTAGTCTACAAGCAAAAGATCTAAGGGGGCTAGGAATATTTAATTCAATAAGCTAAACTGACATTTGGATATGCTAATGGAATACTCCATACCATATTATATCACGTTACATCCAGTATATTAGTGAGGATATCTTCCTCTTTTTCTCTCTCTGGCTTTCACTCGGGCTCTTGCTCTTCTGGGATTGAGCCAGCAGTGTGCTCAGGTGGCCAAGAAAACCAATAGAATCCTAGCTTGTATCAGGAATAGTGTGGCCAGCAGGACTAGGGCAGGGATCCTCCCTCTGCACTTGGCACTGGTGAGGCTGCACCTCGAGTACTGTGTTTAGTTTTGGGCCCCTCAGTACAAGAAGGACATGGAGTTGCTGCAGCATGTCCAGAGAAGGGCAACAAAGCTGGTGAAGGGCCTGGAGAACAAGTCTTGTGAGGAGCGGCTGAGGGAACTGGAGTTGTTTAGTCTGGAGAAGAGGAGGCTGAGGGGAGACCATATTGCTCTCTTAAACCACCTGAAAGAAGGGTGTAGCGAGGTGGGTGTTGGTCTCTTCTCCTAAGTAACAAGTGAAAGAACAAGAGGAAATGGCCTTAAGTCATGCCAGGGGAGGTTTAGATTGGATATTAGGAAAAAATTCTTCACTAAAATGGTTGTCAGGCATTGGAACAGGCTGCTCAGGAAATGGCTAAGTCACCATCCCTGGAGGTATTTAAAAGACAGGTAGATGTGGCAAGTAGGGACATGGTTTAGTGGTGGAGTTGGCAGTATTAGATTTACGATTGGACTTGATGCTATTAAAGGTCTTTTCCAGCCAAAACAATTCTGTGATTCTATGATTCTGTGATCTGTCCAACTAAAATTATTTCATGACCTTTGACCACTGACGTCTGACTTCTGGAAG
Source organism: Antrostomus carolinensis (assembly GCF_000700745.2). NCBI lineage: Eukaryota > Metazoa > Chordata > Aves > Caprimulgiformes > Caprimulgidae > Antrostomus > Antrostomus carolinensis. The sequence goes on from NW_010332297.1 coordinate 129,323, forward strand.
GCAGTCCTTGCCATGGGTCTATATCCATAATTTCTCAGGAACCAAATTGCAGGCACTGCTGAAGTGAAATCTGTCAATTATATTCAGGAGTGGTCCATACAGAGCCATCACACAACAAAGTAGGAAATTGAAGAGATTCATGATATACCAAAGGAAAATGTGAATGAAGAGAACTTAAATGTAGTAAGAGTTTCCTAAAGAAGCAGAAGGAAGCAGAGAAGGAAGCAGGAAGCAGCATCATTGCTAAGGGCTTGTCCTTATCCCTCTCCTGGCCACGAGCCTGGGCAGTGAACAGTGCCTGAGCAAACCTGCTCTCTTTTAGGGTCACATATTTGCAAACTTGTTCCTCTGCTGGTACCAGAACAGCAGCAGAGGTGAGTGCCTCCTTCACTCTTACTGTGGGTCTGTCCCTTTCCTCCAGCTGTTGAGGAAAAGACTCATCTCTGTACTGTGAGTAGAACGGAAATGGACTAAATCTGTTGATTTTAATTTTGGCTTAGTTTAGCACAGAGTCAGTGGAAATCAAAATACAGTATAGTATCAGACATCTTGTTGAAAATTCATCTGTTTCTTGAAATGCAAATATTTCAGCATGAACAAAAATAAAGACAACCTGAATTTCAAACAGGTGACTGTCCTTGTTCTCTATGCTCTGGCTGCGTCAGTATGGAAGTGGAGAAAAAAAAATTGTCCTTCCTCCCTAGGTTTTTCAGTGATATGAGTTATTTTCTGTTTAGCTGGAGGAAGAGGAAATCCTTTTAACCACAGGTTATATGCCTTCACACCTTCAAATATACTAAGGTATATTTGAACTGGTACACTGTCTGGAATGTTTATTGCATTTTTGCGAGTGTAAGAACTCTACAAGGGAAAATAAAAATAAACTAATATGTTCAATAATATATTTCCCCTTGTGAAGACTAATTTGTGTCAGAAAATAAATAGAATGGATGTACTTTACGGTGTTTCACAGTTCAACTACACAAAACATCTATGTTTGTATTGTATCTTTTTGCTGACAGTGGAAACTGCAGTGCTCCTTCATGACATGTCAGCCAGTTCCTCCCCATCTGGAAGCAGGTGCTCTCAACAGTTTAGATGCTTCTCAGGTGACTCTGGCTTCTCAGTGCTGACAGAAGATGAGCGCATGGACAGGGACGTGCTGTGTTGCATACTTGTACCATCTGCCTCAGGGTCACTTTCCCCAAAACTAATGAGTTTGTTGGAAAGGACTGGGAATGGTTCCTCCCCATGAAGGAATTCTGTGGTTATCTCATTTGAAGCAAAAGGCTTCAAAGACTGCAAAAGACTATTTGTACAGAAAAGTTGGATACAAAGGTTATGCAGGCAACAGATAGACTCTGCTTGCTGTTTGTCAAGCAAGGTCTGATGGACTCAGAGTAGAAAGGATAGAAAGAGGGTACCTAACTCTTTCATTCCAAGGCTAGCTCTCCTGTCTTGTTATGTATTTTTATCTGATCATGTCATATTTTTGATAATCATTTGTCTGGTCTCAGAGGCAAACTGCTTCAAAACAGCACTGCATCAAAACACATTAAAAAGCCAATTCCTTATTAGATATTAAGAGGCAACTTTCTTGTTTACAGGAAAGCTGTTCAGGTATCCAGAACAACTTAACATCTATGTAGTGACACAGAGCACTGCAAAGAGTGACTGCAGTCACTGCTAGCTATCAAAGAGTCTGACCCTAAATACTTTGGGGATCTCTGAATATTCTGGATAAGGGGAAGTGACAGTGACTTGGATAGGAAAAATATGGGACTCAGGGGATTTTAGGCCTCTACTGAGGGGAATGGGGTTGCAAGTGGGACCTTACTCTTCAGTTTCTGCAATACCTTATGACAACCAGTGTCAAAATAACAGAGGAAAAGAATAGAGGCGAACATGCCCATACACCTACTGATGAGAAGTTCAGTCTTCTGGCTTTTGAGGCAAATATCATGCAAGGCTCATTTTCACACAGCCAAAATATCTTCTGTCCCTGAGGAAGGGTGGCCACGTCCATACTGCCTATTGAGAGGCATCCTGGATCAGCTTATCCTCCTATTTCTGACTCTGTGCTTGCTGACCTGGGTCAAAACCACGCTAGGGAGTAACCTGGCACCAAACCAGTACAACTGATTATGGGTCAGCTCTGGAGTTTGTGTCTTGGCCCTGTGTAATTTGCTAATAGGGCTGTAGCCATATGACGGCAGCCCATTGCTACTCTAACAGACTTTACCATTTTTCAGTGCTGTTGTAGGAAGACCAACACTTTCCTTGGCAAAACTAAGTCTTAGCTTGTTTCTCAACAGTGTCAGTTGTGCCACCCACGATCAAAGAAAGAGTTCTAGTTTTTAGTTTTTGATCAAAAGTCTTGTATAGCTTGTCAGGGAACTAATAAAATATTTCAAATTCTGATTGCTGGCTGATATCTGCCACTCTGTTAAAGGAGTCAGACATAAACATATGAGTCAGTCAGCACTTGAGTGCACTGTGTTGTTTAGAAAATGCTTCCTTAAAAGCATTTCTACAGCGTGCTTTTGGAAGAGGTTTCCTACATAAGGAGAGTAGCTTATCCGTGATGATTTCAGGTACCTCAATGGGCTTTTAATTGCGTGGTTACATGGTGTGGAGGAGTGCTAGAAGGCCACAAGTCCTTTGTCTGTGTAATGATGACTTGATAGCAACTGTAGCTTTCCTTTTCATTTTGTATTTACCTTTTTGTTGAAAGCCAGGAGTCTTTCACTTTTACAAACTCTTCTCAGAAGTCTTAGAGAGGGAAATAAGTATTTTATGGTGAATCCTACAAAGGAACAGTCATGGATTATGGACCATAAATTCATTGAATGAGCACCACATCTTTCACTAAGCTGACCTCCTAAATGAAAAAATTTTGAATGCAACTTGGTAGTTATTATTCTTTTTTTTTAAAGAATAATATCACCTCGTGGCTGATTTTTTGCATTCATTTGAATAAGTGTCTTCTTATTTGATGAAGCAAATGGAAGGGCCCCAACCTGTGGAAAGGAGGGAGGGGATAAAACATAAAGCTAAGGGAAAGTATTTTGCTGCCTGGGCCATGCTCTTCCCAGGCCTGTTTTGTTCCTCCTTGCCTCTTCTGCCTTCACCTCAGCCCCTGGGTACTATTATGTCTTTTCCCAGGGCAGAGGCAGAAGCACAAGACATGAGGACATCTCCTGCCTTCTGTACCCTCCCCTCTGATGGATCCCCCTTTTGCCCTGTCCTTGATGAATGCCTGCAGATCTTATTTTAAGGTGTTCCTTAACTCAGTTTACATGATACATTCATCAAGCTCAGCTGCATAATTTTCAGCTTACTTTCATAGTAAGCTTCTCTTTTTTTCCAGATGGACTGCTTAAGTGTATTGTTCTGGTAAATAGGCAGCAAGGTGTTATTAAATGTACATTATCTAAATCTTATAAATAAATCTAATAGTGAATCAAGTTTCTTATCTGCATTTTTATACTCTGCTGGGTACTAAGGATGGGGAGCTGTGACAGCACCTATTTCTCAGCCTCAGCCGGGCATGCTGTCCCTCTGGGCTGCAGCCACAGAAGGAGCTCAGCAGCAGTCCTGTTGTTATCTGTATCAGTTGTGACAAAGACCGTCTTTTCTATGGGTTAGCTGTAACAGAAAAGAATGTAATTGACTCATTTAAAAGTTTAAATTCAACCACAGTCCCCTCCAGGACTTCAGTACTTGCCAAATTCCAGTGAGAATGTATGCTTTTTTTCTTCCTTTGCTTACTGAACTAGTTGTCCGTTTTAAAATTATTCCCTAGCCTCTGTTTAGAGTTTATGCCACAATCCATCATGTCAGACTTTACTGTAAGAATTCTGAAAATCACAGATGTACTAAATTAACAAGTTAAAAGTCAGGTTTTTTGTTGGCTTGTAGCTAACCAATAAATTTTTTCTTGATTAAATAATCCAGTTTGTCTGAAATGAGGAGTATTGCAATCCATGGTGATTAAATTATCTAAAATTGTACTTTTCCAAGTGAACTCTTAAGATACTGTCAAAGTCCAGCATACAATCACTTGTATTATTCTCCAGAAAGGCTTTCCCCTAATATATTGCTGCCTGGGTGTAAGTTAACAGCATGACATGTTGCCCTTCCTTGTTTCTGTTTTGAGGAGCCCAGAAAGGAATTTGCACTGTGAAAGCAGACGTGTGGCTGTGCATGAAATGTGACTTGATGAACTTATCAGGATGCAGCTGAACATCTAGCAAATACAGCCAGTAAAACACACGAACCACAGTCTGACAGCCCAGCATCTATTTTTGTGTTAGTAACAAGCAAATGTCAGTGATGAGGTTCTGTGCATAAAAACAGCTCTTGCCATGTCTGTCCACAATCTTAAAAACAGGCCAGGCAGTATGACACCTGAATAATTTTGATGGTGAAATATGTTATTAATACAATTCTAAAAAATCCATTCAGTACAGGCCCACTGGAATTGACATGTCTAACAAATATTCTGTAAGTTGTAAAGTATTTTATTTTATTTTTCTCTTTTCTCCTGTATGCTATTGGCCAAGACAAAACCTGGTGTCATTCGTCCTGTACTGGTGAAAGCAAAGAGTGCGCAGCAAAAGGAGGAGCCTTATCAACCCAATCCTTTTAAAAAGTACCTTGAAGAAATCAGTGATCAAGATATTGAGCAGGTGAGTAACTCTCACTCTGAAGGATTTTGTAGCCTCAGATAGTTTCCTTAAAGATGATGGAATAATCTTAGATCCTTATTTTGTCCAGATCTTTTCTTCTTTTGCAAAGTTGGGTGATTCCTGGAGGGAAGGCTCCAGACTGAGGATGGGCAGCTGGGCTTTCCAAAGGGACATTTTTTTGCTGATCTAAAAACCTGTGTGTTGAGGAGAAAACCTTTTTATGATGTCTGTAGGAAACACTATACAAAAGAAAGTGTAAATCCTGTGCTCCCCTATCAAGCAGGTATCTGAATCAGATCTGCTAGAAAGCATTTCCTCCATTTGGGGTCCAGACCTGAATCCTCTCTAAAGAGGAAAGCAATGAAATGAGGACAGCAAGGACTGGGCAAGGTTCACTCTTCCCTCTCCAAGGGAGACTGCAGAGGAGCCCCAGTGAGTTTCCATGTCACTCCCCAGTGCATAGCTCCCCCAGGTCCATCTTCATGTCCCTCCACAGCTTGAGGGGACAACTCTTCTACCACATGTGAGGGACATTAACAGGCAGCCCATGGGGCAGCAGAAGTGTTGTCTTCGCCCACAGACCTGTGCATAAAGCCATAGAATCCCTGGAACATGCTGCCCAGGGAGGTGGTGGAGTCACCCTTCCTGGAGGTATTTGAAAGACAGGTAGATGAGGTGCTTGGGGTGGAATTGGTAGTGTTAGGTTTATGATTGGACTCGGTGATCTTAAAGGTATTTTCCAATTACTATGATTCTGTGATCACTTTGCAAAAGCATATCTTGAACTTTGCTGACCTGTATGGGACATTATCTCAAAGAAACCCCAGATAAATGGTTCTGTCAGCCTTTTCTTGTGCATTTGTGTTTGTGTACACTACTGTGAATTAAACCTTAACTGCAATATATAATCTGGGTGTCCCTGTAGGAGCTTATTATTAACCTATCCAGTATGTTTGGAACCTTCCATCTAGAGGGTAGTAAAATGAAACCAGTAGTCCTCTTGTCAGACATGATGTGAATAAAATACCTTACTAATTGAATTTCTCTTACTTCTGTGCCTCTCTAGTCACATTAGAGAGACACTTTAGCAATGACAATCCTCTATTCTTCCTTTTACAACTGATTTTTTAAAAGATTTTTGGTCCTCCCCATAGCTCTGACTTGCTGTAGGACAATCCTGGCATTTCTCAAGAGTTCTGCAGAATTTCAAACAGAGAAAGTTTTATTTGTAGTATTAGTGGGTTACAGCAACACATATGGGTAACATCAGAAGGTATCTCATTCTATAGTTTTATATAGTTTTCTACAGAATGTAGTTTCTGTAAAATATAAGAAAAAATGAATAAAAACAATGATTTACAAATTGTCTCTGAACTTTTGAGGTTGATAGTAAATATTTGACTTCAGAGACTACAGGTGAATTCATAGTGACATTTTCATGCTTTAACTTGCTGAAAACCTCATTATGCCAAGGGACTGTGCTGCCATTCTCCTGGGCTGAAAGAGGAGGAGAGCTAACCTGGGGTTGCAACCAGAGAACTTCTGGTGTAGGACACCTCAGCGGTGCCTCTCTGCAAAGGCAGGAGCAGCTCGTACCTCCCTTTCTTCAGGGCTGGGCACTGATTCTGCTGGCTATATTTTTGCTGATGAAGAAATGATGCAATCACTGAAATTTGTATTTTCAGGCAAATACAAACCTGGGGTTATTGCCATATTCTGAAGCTTTCTAACATTTGAAGCTAATTGTGAAAACCAACCAACTTATACCTTATAAATTACTTATGGTACTGAAGTACTGAAGGCATAATAAGTAGGTGAATAAATCCGATTGTTATAACAAAAGCAAAAATATTTTATATAAAAGCTATGTATTAAAACGAAATAAACAAATAGTGCACTGACTTTGATAGATGGAAAAGTTAATTTCACAATGAATATGTTCAGTTTTGCTTCCTTTATTAAAAAAAAAAAGTAATATGCTTTAAAGTACTGATAAATTGGTGTTTTTATCCTAACCTGAGAAATACCACAGGTTGCTGTCAAATACTAGTTATTGGTAGATCTCTATTAAGATATCTTTGTTCTGAAAAAAGGAAGTACTTAGTCCTGTATTCATATGGATTCACTGACTTAACAAAACCTGGTTTTGTTTGTATGAGAAATGGCTATATGGTTTTAGTGGTGGTCTAATACAACAATTAATAGTACAATAATAGCCAGATCTGGGGAAAACAATAAAGTGCTGAACATGACAGCATATGCTTATGATTTCAGCTCTTGCCTCTTGGAAAATGTTTGTGGTGCTGATATAAGTCCCTTGTGAGTGGAGGAGACCTGGGTGCTCACACGAGGATGCTGTCAATCTTACAGCATCTCTGAAACTTTCCTCCAGGGTTTTAGTGCCTGTAAGAGGGCTGCAGCACTGCCTGTGGAACTGGCTGGGTGCCCAGACAACAGCTTGAAAATTGCGGTGCTTGTCTCTAACCATGAGGTTGTTAGCCTACTTATTCTCCCTCTTCACCTGCTCTCAGTAGTTAGCAATTTTGTCTGAACAGCGACTGGCTTCCAAAGAGTGGGAGCCAAATCAATATTACCCCCAAGTCAGGTAAATTGGCTGCTTTCATGGGATATGAGAGCTGTGGATTAAGACTACGAGACTAGTAGCTAGGCTTTCTGCTTCCTGTGGAAGAGCCAGTGCTAGTCCACTTGTCCTCAAATAAGAACTTAGCAGGCATCTACTGTGACTGAGGGCAAAACTGCTCATGCTGTTACTGATTTTCCCTGGTTTTCTTTGGAGATTTTCTCAGTCATGCTGGGAGGTTCAATGCTTACATTTCTGTTCTCTCCCTTGTTCTGTGTTTTCCTTTCTTTCTAATACTGTTGCCAACAACACCCTCCCTAGGTGACATTGCTGTCCCTCCTTCACTCAGCCCATCTTGAAAAGGCAGACCCTTTCAGGCTGCAGCTTCGAGCATGGTGCAAAACATATGAGGTTCCAGATGGTATCAGCTTTATTAATTTCTCTCTTTTGGTTTTTCTTAGACCTTCACAGTACCTCCCCTCCCTGCCAAACTTCTCAGTGTGACACTGAGCACTGGTGACTATGTGACGTTCAGTTTGAGACATAATGATACAGCCAGCCATAACTGCTGACCTTCAGCTTCACATCCCGATGTTGAACACACAGTTTTTTGAACAACAGCGAGTGGTTTGTTTGCTTTTCACTTCATTAAGAAACATCCCCATGTGGAAAAGGCCATTTCCCTTGTAAAAAAATAGTAATTTTTGCTTTAACAAGCAGCTGTTCTCATGCAGATAATCCAAAGTAATGGATGGAGACAAAAGAGATTTCTAAATTAGTAAAGATCATCTGGAAAGGATATAGCTCATCTCACAGATTGCTCTTTTTATCTGTGTTCTGGGTATGCTGTATATAGATTGACACAGGTGTGCCAATAAAATTTATAAACCAAGGAAATATCCCATTTTAATTTGACTTTTTCTCATATGATCTTATGCTGCCTTTCCCCCCCCACCCACACAA